>NW_026697360.1:0-70637 GCF_030435755.1 Ochotona princeps | reverse complement strand
TGGCATATTGAAGAAGAATCAGCCGAGTGGTTCTTGTGGGAGAACAACTCCTATTTGGCTCACTAACTTCACACACATCAGGCTTCAAGCAGCTCTCAAGGAAACTCAGTTTTCACACTCTATGCTTAGTGCCCTTTGAGTGCCTAGGGCTGAAATTAAGCTTGGTGAGCATCCACACAAACCAATGCTCCACAAGCGGGTTTTCACATGCCACCAACTCCACATTCAGAGCCAACTTCAGCGCCACAGCCGTTTTCAGATAGCCCTCAATTCAAAGGCTCTAGACGCAAATATTGGTGTGAGAGCTAATTCAATCAAGGAAACACTGCATGTTGGTGAAGGGCATATTGAAGAAGAATCAGCCGAGTGGTTCTTGTGGGAGAACAACTCAGTTTGGCTCACTAACTTCACACACCATCAGGCTTCCAAGCAGCTCTCAAGGAACTCAGTTTTCACACTCTATGCATAGTGCCCTTGAGTGCATTATCTAGGAATGAACCTGGTAGAGCATCCCACACAAACGAATGCTCCACATGCGGGTTTCACATGCCACCAACTCCACATTCACAGGCAACTTCAGCGCCACAGCTTTTTCAGATAGCCCTCAATGCAAAGGCTCTAGACGCAAATAGTGGTGTGAGAGCTAATTCAAACAAGGAAACACTGCATGTTGGTGAAGGGCATATTGAAGAAGAATCAGCCGAGTGGTTCTTGTGGGAGAACAACTCCATTTGGCTCACTGAACTTCACACACCATCAGGCTTCCAAGCAGCTCTCAAGGAAACTCAGTTTTCACACTCTATGCTTAGTGCCCTTTGAGTGCCTAGGGCTGAAATGAATCTTGGTGAGCATCCCACACAAACAATGCTCCACATGCGGGTTTCACATGCCACCAACTCCACATTCAGAGCCAACTTCAGCGCCACAGCCTTTTCAGATAGCCCTCAATGCAAAGGCTCTAGAGCAAATATTGGTGTGAGAGCTAATTCAATCAAGGATACACTGCATGTTGGTGAAGGGCATATTGAAGAAGAATCAGCGAGTGGTTCTTGTGGGAGAACAACTCCGTTTGGCTCACTAACTTCACACACCATCAGGCTTCCAAGCAGCTCTCAAGGAAACTCAGTTTTCACACTCTATGCTTAGTGCCCTTTGAGTGCATTATCTAGGAATGAACCTGGTAGAGCATCCCACACAAACGAACGCTCCACATGCGGGTTTCACATGCCACCAACTCCACATTCACAGGCAACTTCAGCGCCACAGCCGTTTTCAGATAGCCCTCAATGCAAAGGCTCTAGACGCAAATATTGGTGTGAGAGCTAATTCAATCAAGGAAACACTTCTTATTGGTGAAGTGCATATCGTAGAAGAATCAGCCGAGTGGTTCTTGTGGGAGAACAACTCCATTTGGCTCACTAACTTCACACACCATCAGGCTTCCAGCAGCTCTCAAGGAATCTCAGTTTGAACACTCTATGCTTAGTGCCCTTTGAGTGCCTAGGACTGAAATGAAGCTTGGTGAGCATCCACACAAACGAATGCTCCACATGCGGTTTTCACATGCCACCAACTATACATTCACAGGCAACTCAGCGCCACTGCCGTTTTCAGATAGCCCTCAATGCAAAGGCTCTAGACGCAAATATTGTTGTGAGAGCTAATTCAATCAAGAAACACAGCTTGTTGGTGAAGGCATATTGAAGAAGAATCAGCCGAGTGGTTCTTGTGGAGAACAACTCCATTTGGCTCACTAACTTCACACACCATCAGGCTTCCAAGCAGCTCTCAAGGAATCTCAGTTTGAACACTTTATGCTTAGTGCCCTTTGAGTGCCTAGGACTGAAATGAAGCTTGGTGAGCATCCCACACAAACGAATGCTCCACATGCGGTTTCACATGCCACCAATTCCACATTCACAGGCAACTTCAGCGCCACAGCCGTTTTCAGATAGCCCTCAATGCAAAGGCTCTAGACGCAAATAGTGGTGTGAGAGCTAATTCAATCAAGGAAACATGCATGTTGGTGAAGGGCATATTGAAGAAGAATCAGCCGAGTGGTTCTTGTGGGAGAACAACTCCATTTGGCTCACTAACTTCACACACATCAGGCTTCCAAGCAGCTCTCAAGGAAACTTAGTTTTCACACTCTATGCTTAGTGCCCTTTGAGTGCCTAGGGCTGAAATGAAGCTTGGTGAGCATCCCACACAAACGAATGCTCCACATGCGGGTTTCACATGCCACCAACTCCACATTCACAGGCAACATCAACGCCAAAACCACTTTCAGATAGCCCTCAATGCAAAGGCTCTAGACGCAAATATTGGTGTGAGAGCTAATTCAATCAAGGAAACACTTCTTATTGGTGAAGTGTATATCGTAGAAGAATCAGCCGAGTGGTTCTTGTGGGAGAACAACTCCATTTGCCTCACTAACTTCACACACCATCAGGCTTCCAAGCAGCTCTCAAGGAATCTCAGTTTTCACACTCTATGCTTAGTGCCCTTTGAGTGCATTATCTAGCAATGAACCTGGTAGAGCATCCACACAAACGAATGCTCCACATGCGGGTTTCACATGCCACCAACTCCACATTCACAGGCAACTTCAGCGCCACAGCCGTTTTCAGATAGCCCTCAATGCAAAGGCTCTAGATGCAAATATTGTTGTGAGAGCTAATTCAATCAAGGAAACACTGCTTGTTGGTGAAGGGCATAGTGAAGAAGAATCAGACGAGTGGTTCTTGTGGAGAACAACTCCATTTGGCTCACTAACTTCACACACCATCAGGCTTCCAAGCAGCTCTCAAGGAATCTCAGTTTGAACACTCTATGCTTAGTGCCCTTTGAGTGCCTAGGACTGAAATGAAGCTTGGTGAGCATCCCACACAAACGAATGCTCCACATGCGGGTTTCACATGCCACCAACTCCACATTCACAGGCAACTTCAGCGCCAAAACCACTTTCAGATAGCTCTCAATGCAAAGGCTCTAGACGCAAATATTGGTGTGAGAGCTAATTCAATCAAGGAAACACTGCATGTTGGTGAAGGGCATATTGAAGAAGAATCAGCCGAGTGGTTCTTGTGGGAGAACAACTCCGTTTGGCTCACTAACCTCACACACCATCAGGCTTCCAAGCAGCTCTCAAGGAAACTCAGTTTTCATACTCTATGCTTAGAGCCCTTTGAGTGCCTAAGGCTGAAATGAAGCTTGGTGAGCATCCCACACAAACGAATGCTCCACATGCGGTTTCACATGCACCAACTCCACATTCACAGGCAACTTCAGCGGACAAAACCACTTTCAGATAGCTCTCAATGCAAAGGCTCTAGACGCAAATATTGGTGTGAGAGCTAATTCAATCAAGGAAACACTTCTTATTGGTGAAGTGCATATTGAAGAAGAATCAGCCGAGTGGTTCTTGTGGGAGAACAACTCCATTTGGCTCACTAACTTCACACACCGTCACGCTTACAAGCAGCTCTCAAGGAATCTCAGTTTGAACACTCTATGCTTAGTGCCCTTTGAGTGCCTAGGACTGAAATGAAGCTTGGTGAGCATCCACACAAACGAATGCTCCACATGCGGGTTTCACATGCCACCACTCCACATTCACAGGCAACTTCACCGCCACAGCCGTTTTTAGATAGCCCTCAATGCAAAGGCTCTAGACGCAAATATTGGTGTGAGAGCTAATTCAATCAAGGAAACACTGTATGTTGGTGAAGGGCATATTGAAGAAGAATCAGCCGAGTGGTTCTTGTGGGAGAACAACTCCATTTGGCTCACTAACTTCACACACCATCAGGCTTCCAAGCAGCTCTCAAGGAATCTCAGTTTTCACACTCTATGCTTAGTGCCCTTTGAGTGCCTAGGACTGAAATGAAGCTTGGTGAGCATCCACAGAAACGAATGCTCCACATGCGGGTTTCACATGCCACCAACTCCACATTCACAGGCAACTTCAGCGCCACAGCCATTTTTAGATAGCCCTCAATGCAAAGGCTCTAGACGCAAATATTGGTGTGAGAGCTAATTCAATCAAGGAAACACTGCATGTTGGTGAAGGGCATATTGAAGAAGAATCAGACGAGTGGTTCTTGTAGGAGAATAACTGCATACGGCTCACTAACTTCACACACCATCAGGCTTCCAAGCAGCTCTAAAGGAAACTCAGTTTTCACACACTCTATGCTTAGTGCCATTTGAGTGCATCATCTAGGAATGAACCTGGTAGAGCATCCCACACAAACGAATGCTCCACATGCGGGTTTCACATGCCACCAACTCCACATTCACAGGCAACTTCAGCGCCACAGCCGTTTCAGATAGCCCTCAATGCAAAGTCTCTAGACGCAAATAGTGGTGTGAGAGCTAATTCAATCAAGGAAACACTGCATGTTGGTGAAGGGCATATTGAAGAAGAATCAGCCGAGTGGTTCTTGTGGGAGAACAACTCCATTTGGCTCACTACCTTCACACACCATCAGACTTCCAAGCAGCTCTCAAGGAAACTCAGTTTTCACACTCTATGCTTAGTGCCCTTTGAGTGCCTAGGACTGAAATGAAGCTTGGTGAGCATCCCACACAAACGAATGCTCCACATGCGGGTTTCACATGCCACCAACTCCACATTCACAGGCAACTTCAGCGAAACAGCCGTTTTCAGATAGCCCTCAAAGCAAAGGCTCTAGACGCAAATATTGGTGTGAGAGTTAATTCAATCAAGGAAACACAGCTTGTTGGTGATGGGCATATTGAAGAAGAATCAGCCGAGTGGTTCCTGTGGGAGAACAACTCCATTTGGCTCACTAACTTCACACACCATCAGGCTTCCAAGCAGCTCTCAAGAAAACTCAGTTTTCACACTCTATGCTTAGTGCTCTTTGAGTGCATCGTATAGGAATGAAACTGGTAGAGCATCCCACACAAATCAATGCTCCACATGCGGGTTTCACATGCCACCAACTCCACATTCACAGGCAACTTCAGTGCCACAGCCATTTTTAGATTGCCCTAAATGCAAAGGTTCTAGACGCAAATATTGGTGTGAGAGCTAATTCAATCAAGGAAACACTGCATGTTGGTGAAGGGCATATTGAAGAAGAATCAGCCGAGTTGTTCTTGTGGGAGAACAACTCCATTTGGCTCACTAACTTCACACACCATCAGGCTTCCAAGCAGCTCTCAAGGAAACTCAGTTTTCACACTCTATGCTTAGTGCCATTTGAGTGCATTATCTAGGAATGAACCTGGTAGAGCATCCCACACAAACGAATGCTCCACATGCGGGTTTCACATGCCACCAACTCCACATTCACAGGCAACTTCAGCGCCACAGCCGTTTTCAGATAGCCCTCAATGCAAAGGCTCTAGACGCAAATATTGGTGTGAGAGCTAATTCAATCAAGGAAACACTGCATGTTGGTGAAGGGCATATTGAAGAAGGATCAGCCGAGTGGTTCTTGTGGGAGAACAACTCCATTTGGCTCACTAACTTCACACACCATCAGGCTTCCAAGCAGCTCTCAAGGAAACTCAGTTTTCACACTCTATGCTTAGTGCCCTTTGAGTGCCTAGGACTGAAATGAAGCTTGGTGAGCATCCACACAAACGAATGCTCCACATGCGGGTTTCACATGCCACCAACTCCACATTCACAGGCAACTTCAGCGCCACAGCCATTTTTAGATAGCCCTCAATGCAAAGGCTCTAGACGCAAATATTGGTGTGAGAGCTAATTCAATCAAGGAAACAGTGCATGTTGGTGAAGGGCATATTGAAGAAGAATCAGCTGAGTGGTTCTTGTGGGAGAACAACTCATTTTGGCTCACTAACTTCACACACCATCAGGCTTCCAAGCAGCTCTCAAGGAAACTCAGTTTTCACACTCTATGCTTAGGGCCCTTTGAGTGCATTATCTAGGAGTGAACCTGGTAGAGCAGTCCACACAAACGAATGCTCCACATGCGGGTTTCACATGCCACCAACTCCACATTCACAGGCAACTTCAGCGCCAAAACCACTTTCAGATAGCCCTCAATGCAAAGGCTCTAGACGCAAATAGTGGTGTGAGAGCTAATTCAATCAAGGAAACATTGCATGCTGGTGAAGGGTATATTGAAGAAAATCAGCCAAGTGGTTCTTGTGGGAAAACAATTCCATTTGGCTCACTAACTTCACACACCATCAGGCTTCCAAGCAGCTCTCAAGGAAACTCAGTTTGAACACTTTATGCTTAGTGCCCTTTGAGTACATTATCTAGGAATGAACCTGGTAGAGAATCCCACACAAACGAATGCTCCACATGCGGGTTTCACATGCCACCAACACCACATTCACAAGCAACCTCAACGCCAAAACCACTTTCAGATAGCCCTCAATGCAAAGGCTCTAGACGCAAATATTGGTGTGAGAGCTAATTCAATCAAGGAAACACTGCATGTTGGTGAAGGGCATATTGAAGAAGAATCAGCCGAGTGGTTCTTGTGGGAGAACAACTCATTTTGGCTCACTAACTTCACACACCATCAGGCTTCCAAGCAGCTCTCAAGAAAACTCAGTTTTCACACTCTATGCTTAGGGCCCTTTGAGTGCCTAGGACTGAAATGAAGCTTGGTGAGCATCCTACACAAACGAATGCTCCACATGCGGGTTTCACATGCCACCAACTCCACACTCAGAGGCAACTTCAGCGTCAAAACCACTTTCAGATAGCCCTCAATGCAAAGGCTCTAGAAGCAAATATTGGTGTGAGAGCTAATTCAATCAAGGAAACACTGCATGTTAGTGAAGGGCATATTGAAGAAGAATCAGCCGAGTGGTTCTTGTGGGAGAACAACTCCATTTGACTCACTAACTTCACACACCATCAGGCTTCCAAGCAGCTCTCAAGGAAACTCAGTTTTCACACTCTATGCTTAGTGCCCTTTGACTGCATAATCTAGGAATGAACCTGGTGGAGCATCCCACACAAACGAATGCTCCACATGCGGGTTTCACATGCCACCAACTCCACATTTACAGGCAACTTCAGCGCAACAGCCGTTTTCAGACAGCCCTCAATGCAAAGGCTCTAGACGCAAATAGAGGTGTGAGAGCTAATTCAATCAAGGAAACACTGCATGTTGGTGAAGGGCATATTGAAGAAGAATCAGCCGAGTGGTTCTTGTGGGAGAACAACTCCATTTGGCTCACTAACTTCACACACCATCAGGCTTCCAAGCAGCTCTCAAGGAAACTCAGTTTTCACACTCAATGCTTAGTGCCCTTGAGTGCCTAGGACTGAAATGAAGCTTGGTGAGCATCCCACACAAACGAATGCTCCACATGCGGGTTTCACATGAACCCAACTCCACAATCACAGGCAACTTCTGCGCCACAGCCGTTTGCAGATAGACCTCAATACAAAGGCTCTAGACGCAAATATTGGTGTGAGAGCTAATTCAATCAAGGAAACACTGCATGTTGGTGAAGGGCATATTGAAGAAGAATCAGTAGAGTGGTTCTTGTGGGAGAACAACTCCATTTGGCTCACTAACTTCACACACCATCAGGCTTCCAAGCAGCTCTCAAGGAAACTCAGTTTTCACACTCTATGCTTATTGCCCTTTGAGTGCATTATCTAGGAATGAACCTGGTAGAGCATCCCACACAAACGAATGCCCCACATGCGGGTTTCACATGCCACCAACTCCACATTCACAGGCAACTTCAGCGCCACAGCCGTTTTCAGATAGCCCTCAATGCAAAGTCTCTAGACACAAATATTGGTGTGAGAGCTAATTCAATCAAGGAAACACTGCATGTTTGTGAAGGGCATATTGAAGAAGAATCAGCCGAGAGATTCGTGTGGGAGAACAACTCCATTTGGCTCACTAACTTCACACACCATCAGGCTTCCAAGCAGCTCTCAAGGAAACTCAGTTTTCACACTCTAGGCTTAATGCCCTTTGAGTGCCTAGGACTGAAATGAAGCTTGGTAAGCATCCTACACAAATGAATGCTCCACATGCGGGTTTCACATGCCACCAACTCCACATTCACAGACAATTTCAGCGCCAAAGCCACTTTCAGATAGCCCTCAAAGCAAAGGCTCTAGACGCAAATATTGGTGTGAGAGCTAATTCAATCAAGGAAACACTGCATGATGGTGAAGGGCATATTGAAGAAGAATCAGCTGAGTGGTTCTTGTATGAGAACAACTCCATTTGGCTCACTAACTTCACACACCATCAGGCTTCCAAGCAGCTCTCAAGGAAACTCAGTTTTCACACTCTATGCTTAGTGCCCTTTGAGTGCATAGGACTGAAATGAATCTTGGTGAGCATCCCACACAAACGAATGCTCCACATGCGGGTTTCACATGCCACCAACTCCACATTCACAGGCAACTTCAGCGCCACAGCCGTTTTCAGATAGCCCTCAATGCAAAGGCTCTAGACGCAAATATTGGTGTGAGAGCTAATTCAATCAAGGAAACACTGCATGTTGGTGAAGGGCATATTGAAGAAGAATCAGCCGAGTGGTTCTTGTGGGAGAACAACTCCATTTGGCTCACTAACTTCACACACCATCAGGCTTCGAAGCAGCTCTCAAGGAAACTCAGTTTTCACACTCTATGCTTAATGCCCTTTGAGTGCATTATCTAGGAATGAACCTGGTAGAGCATCCCACACAAACGAATGCTCCACATGCGGGTTTCACATGCCACCAACTCCACATTCACAGGCAACTTCAGCGCCACAGCCATTTTTAGATAGCCCTCAATTCAAAGGCTCTAGACGCAAATAGTGGTGTGAGAGCTAATTCAATCAAGGAAACACTGCATGTTGGTGAAGGGCATATTGAAGAAGAATCAGCCGAGTGGTTCTTGTGGGAGAACAACTCCATTTGGCTCACTAACTTCACACACCATCAGGCTTCCAAGCAGCTCTCAAGGAATCTCAGTTTGAACACTCTATGCTTAGTGCCCTTTGAGTGCCTAGGACTGAAATGAAGCTTGGTGAGCATCCACAAAAACGAATGCTCGACATGCGGGTTTCACATGCCACCAACTATACATTCACAGGCAACTTCACCGCTACAGCCTTTTTTAGATAGCCCTCAATGCAAAGGCTCTAGACGCAAATATTGGTGTGAGAGCTAATTCAATCAAGGAAACACTGCATGTTGGTGAAGGGCATATTGAAGAAGAATCAGCCGAGTGGTTCTTGTGGGAGAATAACTGCATATGGCTCACTCACTTCACACACCATCAGGCTTCCAAGCAGCTCTCAAGGAAACTCAGTTTTCACACTCTATGCTTAGTTCCATTTGAGTGCATTATCTAGGAGTGAACCTGGTACAGCATCCCCCACAAACGAATGCTCCACATGCGGGTTTCACATGCCACCAACTCCACATTCACAGGCAACTTCAGCGCCACAGCCGTTTTCAGATAGCCCTCAATGCAAAGGCTCTAGACGCAAATATTGGTGTGAGAGCTAATTCAATCTAGGAAACACTGCTTGTTGGTGAAGGGCATAGTGAAGAAGAATCAGCCGAGTGGTTCTTGTGGGAGAACAACTCCATTTGGCTCACTAACTTCACACACCATCAGGCTTCCAAGCATCTCTCAAGGAATCTCAGTTTGAACACTCTATGCTTAGTGCCCTTTGAGTGCCTAGGACTGAAATGAAGCTTGGTGAGCATCCACACAAACGAATGCTCCACATGCGGGTTTCACATGCCACCAACTCCACATTCAGAGGCAACTTCAGCGCCACAGCCATTTTTAGATAGCCCTCAATGCAAAGGCTCTAGACGCAAATATTGGTGTGAGAGCTAATTCAATCAAGGAAACACTGCTTGTTGGTGAAGGGCATAGTGAAGAAGAATCAGCCGAGTGGTTCTTGTGGGAGAACAACTCCATTTGGCTCACTAACTTCACACACCATCAGGCTTCCAAGCAGCTCTCAAGGAATCTCAGTTTGAACACTCTATGCTTAGTGCCCTTTGAGTGCATTATCTAGGAATGAACCTGGTAGAGCATCCCACACAAACGAATGCTCCACATGCGGGTTTTACATGCCACCAACTCCACATTCACAGGCAACTTCAGCGCCACAGCCATTTTCAGATAGCCCTCAATGCAAAGGCTCTAGACGCAAATATTGGTGTGAGAGCTAATTCAATCAAGGAAACACTGCATGTTGGTGAAGGGCATAGTGAAGAAGAATCAGCCGAGTGGTTCTTGTGGGAGAACAACTCCATTTGGCTCACTAACTTCACACACCATCAGGCTTCCAAGCAGCTCTCAAGGAATCTCAGTTTTCACACTCTATGCTTAGTGCCCTTTGAGTGCCTAGGACTGAAATGAAGCTTGGTGAGCATCCACACAAACGAATGCTTCACATCCGGGTTTCACATGCCACCAACTCCACATTCACAGGCAACTTCAGCGCCACAGCCATTTTTAGATAGCCCTCAATGCAAAGGCTCTAGACGCAAATATTGGTGTGAGAGCTAATTCAATCAAGGAAACACTGCTTGTTGGTGAAGGGCATAGTGAAGAAGAATCAGCCGAGTGGTTCTTGTGGGAGAACAACTCCATTTGGCTGACTAACTTCACACACCATCAGGCTTCCAAGCAGCTCTCAAGGAAACTCAGTTTTCACACTCTATGCTTAGTGTCCTTTGAGTGCATTATTTAGGAATGAACGTGGTAGAGCATCCCACACAAACGAATGCTCCACATGCGGGTTTCACATGCCACCAACTCCACATTCACAGGCAACTTCAGCGCCACAGCCGTTTTCAGATAGCCCTCAATGCAAAGGCTCTAGACGCAAATATTGGTGTGAGAGCTAATTCAATCAAGGATACACTGCATGTTGGTGAAGGGCATATTGAAGAAGAATCAGCCGAGTGGTTCTTGTGGGAGAACAACTCCATTTGGCTCACTAACTTCACACACCATCAGGCTTCCAAGCAGCTCTCAAGGAAACTCAGTTTTCACACTCTATGCTTAGTGCTCTTTGAGTGCATTCTCTAGGAATGAACCTGGTAGAGCATCCCACACAAACGAATGCTCCACATGCGGGTTTCACATGCCACCAACTCCACATTCACAGGCAACTTCAGCGCCACAGCCGTTTTCAGATAGCCCTCAATGCAAAGGCTCTAGACGCAAATATTGGTGTGAGAGCTAATTCAATCAAGGAAACACTGCATGTTGGTGAAGGGCATATTGAAGAAGAATCAGCCGAGTGGTTCTTGTGGGAGAACAACTCCATTTGGCTCACTAACTTCACACACCATCAGGCTTCGAAGCAGCTCTCAAGGAAACTCAGTTTTCACACTCTATGCTTAATGCCCTTTGAGTGCATTATCTAGGAATGAACCTGGTAGAGCATCCCACACAAACGAATGCTCCACATGCGGGTTTCACATGCCACCAACTCCACATTCACAGGCAACTTCAGCGCCACAGCCATTTTTAGATAGCCCTCAATTCAAAGGCTCTAGACGCAAATAGTGGTGTGAGAGCTAATTCAATCAAGGAAACACTGCATGTTGGTGAAGGGCATATTGAAGAAGAATCAGCCGAGTGGTTCTTGTGGGAGAACAACTCCATTTGGCTCACTAACTTCACACACCATCAGGCTTCCAAGCAGCTCTCAAGGAATCTCAGTTTGAACACTCTATGCTTAGTGCCCTTTGAGTGCCTAGGACTGAAATGAAGCTTGGTGAGCATCCACAAAAACGAATGCTCCACATGCGGGTTTCACATGCCACCAACTATACATTCACAGGCAACTTCACCGCTATAGCCTTTTTTAGATAGCCCTCAATGCAAAGGCTCTAGACGCAAATATTGGTGTGAGAGCTAATTCAATCAAGGAAACACTGCATGTTGGTGAAGGGCATATTGAAGAAGAATCAGACGAGTGGTTCTTGTGGGAGAATAACTGCATATGGTTCACTCACTTCACACACCATCAGGCTTCCAAGCAGCTCTCAAGGAAACTCAGTTTTCACACTCTATGCTTAGTTCCATTTGAGTGCATTATCTAGGAGTGAACCTGGTACAGCATCCCCCACAAACGAATGCTCCACATGCGGGTTTCACATGCCACCAACTCCACATTCACAGGCAACTTCAGCGCCACAGCCGTTTTCAGATAGCCCTCAATGCAAAGGCTCTAGACGCAAATATTGGTGTGAGAGCTAATTCAATCTAGGAAACACTGCTTGTTGGTGAAGGGCATAGTGAAGAAGAATCAGCCGAGTGGTTCTTGTGGGAGAACAACTCCATTTGGCTCACTAACTTCACACACCATCAGGCTTCCAAGCATCTCTCAAGGAAACTCAGTTTTCACACTCTATGCTTAGTGCCCTTTGAGTGCCTAGGACTGAAATGAAGCTTGGTGAGCATCCACACAAACGAATGCTCCACATGCGGGTTTCACATGCCACCAACTCCACATTCAGAGGCAACTTCAGCGCCACAGCCATTTTTAGATAGCCCTCAATGCAAAGGCTCTAGACGCAAATATTGGTGTGAGAGCTAATTCAATCAAGGAAACACTGCTTGTTGGTGAAGGGCATAGTGAAGAAGAATCAGCCGAGTGGTTCTTGTGGGAGAACAACTCCATTTGGCTCACTAACTTCACACACCATCAGGCTTCCAAGCAGCTCTCAAGGAATCTCAGTTTGAACACTCTATGCTTAGTGCCCTTTGAGTGCATTATCTAGGAATGAACCTGGTAGAGCATCCCACACAAACGAATGCTCCACATGCGGGTTTTACATGCCACCAACTCCACATTCACAGGCAACTTCAGCGCCACAGCCGTTTTCAGATAGCCCTCAATGCAAAGGCTCTAGACGCAAATATTGGTGTGAGAGCTAATTCAATCAAGGAAACACTGCATGTTGGTGAAGGGCATAGTGAAGAAGAATCAGCCGAGTGGTTCTTGTGGGAGAACAACTCCATTTGGCTCACTAACTTCACACACCATCAGGCTTCCAAGCAGCTCTCAAGGAATCTCAGTTTTCACACTCTATGCTTAGTGCCCTTTGAGTGCCTAGGACTGAAATGAAGCTTGGTGAGCATCCACACAAACGAATGCTCCACATCCGGGTTTCACATGCCACCAACTCCACATTCACAGGCAACTTCAGCGCCACAGCCATTTTTAGATAGCCCTCAATGCAAAGGCTCTAGACGCAAATATTGGTGTGAGAGCTAATTCAATCAAGGAAACACTGCTTGTTGGTGAAGGGCATAGTGAAGAAGAATCAGCCGAGTGGTTCTTGTGGGAGAACAACTCCATTTGGCTGACTAACTTCACACACCATCAGGCTTCCAAGCAGCTCTCAAGGAAACTCAGTTTTCACACTCTATGCTTAGTGTCCTTTGAGTGCATTATTTAGGAATGAACGTGGTAGAGCATCCCACACAAACGAATGCTCCACATGCGGGTTTCACATGCCACCAGCTCCACATTCACAGGCAACTTCAGCGCCACAGCCGTTTTCAGATAGCCCTCAATGCAAAGGCTCTAGACGCAAATATTGGTGTGAGAGCTAATTCAATCAAGGATACACTGCATGTTGGTGAAGGGCATATTGAAGAAGAATCAGCCGAGTGGTTCTTGTGGGAGAACAACTCCATTTGGCTCACTAACTTCACACACCATCAGGCTTCCAAGCAGCTCTCAAGGAAACTCAGTTTTCACACTCTATGCTTAGTGCTCTTTGAGTGCATTCTCTAGGAATGAACCTGGTAGAGCATCCCACACAAACGAATGCTCCACATGCGGGTTTCACATGCCACCAACTCCACATTCACAGGCAACTTCAGCACCACAGCCGTTTTCAGATAGCCCTCAATGCAAAGGCTCTAGACGCAAATATTGTTTTTTTTTTTAATTTTGTTTTAAATTCATTAATTACATTGTATTATGTGACACAGTTGCATAGGTACTGGGATTCTCCCCACCCCTCCCCAAACCCTCCCACCATGGTGGATTCCTCCAACTTGTTGCATAACCACAGTTCAAGTTCAGTTGAGATTCCCCCATTGCAGGCATATACCAAACAAAGAGTCCAGCATCTTATTGTCTAGTCAAGTTCAACGGCTTCTTAGGTATACCCTCTCTGGTCTGAAGACAGAGCCAGCAGAGTATCATCCCGATCAATTAAAAGCTCCAACATACCATCAGCAAAAATTTACATCATTATGGAATTAATTGACATAGTAATGAGTAACCAATATGGTAAAATAAATGCGATTTCTTATCCACCTTCTGTGACCACCTCATTGACATTTCAATTTTGGTTTATACACAACATATACCATTCATAACATAACTTGTTATACATAACATCATATCAAATTAAGGCAAACATGTGGTATTTAACCTTTTGGGATTGGCTCATTTCCCTTAGCATTATGGTTTCCAGTTTGGCCCATTTGGCCACAAAGAACTGCATTTTGTTTTGTTTAATAGCTGAGTAGTATTCCATGGAGTAGATGAACCATAGCTTTCTTATCCAGTCCTCTGTTGATGGGCATTTTGGCTGCTTCCATGTTTTTGCAATTACTGATTGTGCTGCTATGAACATAGGAGTGCATGTTGGTTTCTCATAAAACAAGTGTTCTGGATATATTCCTAGGAGTGCTATTGCTGGGTCATACGGTATGTTGTATTTGAGTTGTTTGAATGTTCTCCATACTGATTTCCATAGAGGCTGTACCAGCCTGCAGCCCCACCAGCAGTGGAGTAGGGTTCCCTTTTCCCCGCAACCTCGCCAACAAGTGTTGTTGGTGCTTTTATGCATGTGGGCCAGTCTTACTGGCGTTAGGTGGTACCTCATTGATGTTTTAATTTGGATTTCCCTTATTGCCAGGGAACTTGAGCATTTTTTCATATGTTTATTTGCCATTTGGGTTTGTTCCTTTGTGAAGTGTTTGCCCATTTCCCGTGCCCATTTCTTGAGTGGCTTGTTTGTTTTGACATTTTGGTCGTTTTGTAGCTCTTTGTATATTCTGGAGATCAGCCCTCTATCACCTAAGTCGTGTGCGAAGATCTTCTCCCATTCTGTGGGTTGCCTTTTTACTTTGTTGATTGTTTCTCTAGCTGTACAGAAGCTTCTTAGTTTGATGAGGTCCCACTTGTTTATTTTGGTCTTGATTTCTACTGCATTTGGAGTCTTTTTTAGGAAGTGAGGGCCTACCCCTAAGTGTTCCAATGTGTTTCCAACATTTTCTTCCAAAAGTTTGAAGGTTTCTGGATGTAGGTTTAAATCTTTTATCCATTTGGATTTGATCTTAGTATATGGTGAGAGATGTGGGTCTATCTTTTTGTTTCTGCAGGCTATCAACCAGTTGTCCCAACAGCATTTATTGAACAGACCTTCCCATTTGCCTGGGTTGTCGTTTGTCTTTTTGTCAAAGATTATTTGGCTGTATTTGTGTGGGTTCCCATCTGGTGTTTCTATTCTGCTCCATTGATCTTCTTCTCTATTTTTTTGCCAGTACCAGGCTGTTTTGATAACCACTGCCCTATAGTATGTCCAGAGGTCTGGGACTGTGATTCCCCCTGCTAACTTCCTGTTCTTGAGAATGGTTCTAGCTATTCGTGGTTTTTTGTGTTTCCAGATGAACCTTTGAATCATTGTTTCCAGATCTGTGAAGAATGTTTTGGGCAATTTGATTGGGATTGCGTTGAATGTATATATTGCCTTTGGCAGTATAGACATTTTAATGATATTGATTTTACCTATCCAGGAGCATGGATGTTACTCCATCTTTCTAGATCTTGTTCAATTTCTTTTTTAAGTAGTTTGTAGTTTTCCTCAAATAGGTCTCCAACATTTTTGGTTAGGTTAATTCCCAGATACTTCATGCTTTCCTTTGTTACTTTGAATGGTATCTTGCTGGTTAGATCTTTTTCCAACTTGGGGCTGTTAGCATACACTATGGCTGTTGATTTTTGTTCATTAATTTTGTACCCAGCCACTCTACCGAACTCTCGTATAAGTTCTAGTAGTCTCTGTGTTGAGCCTTTTGGCTCTTCCATATAAAGAATCATGTCATCTGCATATAGTGAAAGCTTGACTTCTTCATTTCCCATTTGGATTCCTTTGATTTCTTTTTCTTGTCTTATGGCCTCAGCGAGTACCTCTAGAACTATGTTGAATAGCAGCGGAGAAAGCGGACATCCCTGTCTTGTTCCAGATCTCAGTGGGAAGGGTTCCAGTTTTTCTCCATTCAGTATGATGCTGGCATTGGGTTTTGCATATATTGCTTTGATTATGTTGTGGATTTTTCCATCTATGCCTACCTTGGTTAGTGTCTTTAGCAGGAAGTTGTGCTGGATTTTGTCGAAAGCTTTTTCTGCATCTATTGATACTATCATGTGATTCTTGTTTTTCAGTTTTTGGATGTGGTGTATCACATTTATGGATTTGCGAATGTTGAACCATCCCTGCATTCCAGGGATGAATCCTACTTGATCTGGATGAATGATCTGTCTGATGTGTTTTTGAATTCTGTTGGCTAGGATTTTGTTGAGAATGTTAGCATCAATGTTCATCAAAGAGATAGGTCTGTAGTTTTCCTTCTCTGTAGGATCTCTGCCCGGTTTTGGGATTAAGGTAATGTTGGCTTCATAGAATGAGTTTGGAAGGGTTGCTTCCTTTTCTATTGTTTTGAAGAGTTTGTAGAGGATTGGGGTTAGTTCTGTTCGGAATGTTTTGTAGAATTCTGGAGTGAAGCCGTCTGGGCCTGGGCTTTTCTTTGTTGGGAGGTCTTTAATCACTGATTCAATCTCTGCTTCAGTTATGGGTTTGTTCAGGTTGATTGTTGCCTCTGGGCTAAGTTTTGGCAGGTTGTGTGAGTCTAAGAACTTTTCCATTTCTTGGTGGTCTTCTGATTTGTTGGAGTACAGTGCTTTGTAGTAATTTCTGATTATGTTCTTAATGGTTGTAATGTCTGTTGTTATGTTGCCTTTTTCATCTTTGATGCTGTTAATTCTTGCTTTCTCTTGTTTTTTCTTTGTCAGTCGGGCCAGCGGGGTGTCTATTTTGTTTATCTTTTCAAAAAACCAGCTTTTTGATTTGTTGATTTTGTGTATGTTTTTTTTATTTCTATCTGGTTGATTTCCTCCCTTGTTTTGATGATTTCTTGTTTCCTGTTGTGTGTGGGGCTCATCTGCTGCTGCTTTTCCAATTCCTGGAGGTGTGTGGTTAGTTCCTGTATTTGGCGCCTCTCTTGGGCCTTGACATGAGCTCCAATTGCGATGAGTTTACCCCGTAGCACTGCTTTGGCAGTGTCCCACAAGTTTTGGAATGTTGTATCAGAGTTTTCATTGGTTTCCATAAATTTTTTGATCTCATCTTTAATTTCTTCCCTGACCCATTGTTCGTTCAATAGCATATTGTTCAACCTCCAAGAGATTCTATATTTCCTTGGGCATTTTGAATTGCTGATTTCCAGTTTCATTCCGTGGTGGTCTGAGAGGGTACATGGTATGATTTCTATCTTTTTGAAGTTATTTAGATTTGCTTTGTGTCCTATCATGTGGTCGATCCTGGAGAAGGTGCCATGTACTGCTGAAAAAAATGTATAATCTGTGGTCTTAGGATAAAAAATTCTATAAATGTCTACCAAGTCCAGTTGTTCTAATGTTTGTACGAGCTCTGTTGTTTCTTTGTTGAGTTTTTGTTTTGTTGATCTGTCTATAGTTGTTAGCGGGGTGTTAAGATCGCCCACTATTATTGTGTGTGTATCTATGTCTCCCCTTAAGTCTGTAAGTAGTTGCTTCACGAAGCTAGGCGCATTGGAATTAGGTGCATATATGTTCACGATTGTAATTACTTCTTGATGGATCAGTCCCTTCACCAATATATAATGTCCTTCTCTGTCCTTTTTGATGTCTGTCAGCTTGAAGTCTAGGTCATCTGAGATTAGAACAGCTACGCCAGCCCTTTTTTCTCGTCCATTGGCATGAAATGTCTTTTTCCATCCTTTCACTTTAAATTTCTTACAGGATTTTCTGGTTAGATGTGTCTCTTGTAGGCAACATATAGTTGGGTGCTGTTTGATGATCCATTCCGTTAATCTATGCCTTTTGATTGGTGAGTTTAAGCCATTTGTGTTTAGAGATAATATTGAGAGGAATTGGTTTTGGGCTGCCATGAGTGTAAGTGTGCAAGTGTGTATTTGCGACTATTAGAGTTTTTGATTGGTTGACTTTTCTTGTATGGATTTTAGTGGGGAGGTCTTCCCATTTGCCATCTTTGATTTTGGTTTGTATTTTTTCTTTCTGGGTTTAGCACCTTCCTGAGGAGATTTTCCAGAGCTGGTTTTGTGTTGATGTATTCTTCGAGTTTCTCTTTACTGTTGAAGTATTTGATTTCATTCTCAAATATAAACGAGAGCTTTGCTGGGTACATTATTCTTGGTTGGCAGTTGTTTTGTTTCAGGATTTGATAGGTTTTACCCCATTCTCTCCTTGCTTGGAGCGTTTCTTCTGATAGGTCGGCTGTGATCCTGATTTCCCTTCCCCTGAAAGTAATCTTATCCTTTTTTCTTACTTGTCTTAGAATGGTTTCCTTGTATTCACTTGAAGGTAGCTTGAGGACCACATGTCTGGGAGACGATTTGTTTGGGTCGTATCTACTGGGGGTTCTTTGTCCTTCCTGGATTTGTGCTAGATTTATATTTCCAGTATTCTGGAAGTTCTCCTGTATTATCTCATTGAGCACTCGTTGCAAGCCTGTCTCCTTTTCCACTCCTTCGGGAAGGCCTATTATTCTAATATTTGATTTTTTGAGGTTGTCTTTCATTTCCTGTATGGACCTATTGGCTTTCTCTAGATTTGTCTCCAACTGTTTGATGAGCTGCTGCCTTTCATTCTGATTGTCTTCCAATTCTGATATTCTGTCTTCTGCTGTGTTCATTCTGTTGGTTAGGCTTTCAATTTTGTTCTCTATATCAAGGATTCCCTTTTTGACTTGATTTATTTCTGCAGTGATATGGTTTTCGAATGCCTTAGACTCTTCCCAGCGCTTTTCACTCTCTCTGATGAATTTCATCATTAGCTTCTTAAAGTCCTTATCTGATAGTTCCTCTATGTCTTCATCTTGCATCTCAGATATTGGGATTAGTTTTTGGTTGTATTGGGAGGGAGTGCTTGATCTTTCCTCTGGGTCATTGCTTTTTCTGATACTTCTCCTCATTGTGTTTTTACTTCTTGTTGTTTTGAGATTTTAGCGGTGATTCAGCTGAGCCGGCTCTGGTTTGGGGTCTCCGGCTGAGCCCAGCAGGGCTTACTGCCTAAGTCACCAGCTGCTTTCAGGGTCTGTAGATCACAGCCCCGAGTTGGGTCAGGAGGCTTTGTGGGCCAGCCCTAGTGCCAGGCCCCTTCCCCTGTGGCTCCCTCTCAAAGGCAGTGCCCTACAGATTCACTCTGCCGAGCCGCGCCTGGGCTTTGGGTCACAAGGCTAATACAGCGGGGGTCTCTGCCTCAGTGCTGAGCCGAGACTCTCCTTCAGGGCTTGAGGTTAGCACAGCAAGGGCTCCTGCTGCTCGGAGCCTAAAATCCCCAACCCCGGCCTGTGCTGGGTTGGAAATCTCCGCGGCCCCAGTGCCAAACTCGGAAGCGCTGCTCCACTGAGGGCTGCAACACCACAGGCAGGTCTTTCCGAGCAGGCTCCTGCTGGGAAAACCTGTCCGGCCAGTTCAGCTGAGCCCGCTCCGGTCTGGCCTCTCTCGCTGAGCCCAGCTGGGGACTCCGCCCTGAAGAAGCCACTTCCTCAGCTGCACTCTCTCAAGGATGGAAGCGGATCTCTGAGAGGCACAGAGCCCTTTAGGTGAGACATGCCCCCACTAGTCTGCTCCTCTGCCCAGGACGTGAGGCCCTGTCGAGCGTTGCCCAGCCTCTGGGGCTCAGGGCGAGTCCAGCAACAGGATCCACTGACTCTCCCTCAGCCGAGCCCCAGTCCCACAGCGCAGCTCCTGTTCCTTCTGCACTCTCCCAGAGCCGCTGAGAAGCGGGTAGGCAAGCCTCTGGGAAATCTCCCCTGCTTTTCCTCCACTTCTGCAGGGATAATGCACCCAATGATCAGTCCAGCAGCCTCCTATGGGGGCTCCTGCCTTCCAGGGGACTGGTGCCCCTGTCGGTGTGGGCGCCTATCCTTCCAGCCGCCTCTGTTTTCCCGGGGCGGTTGAGCCTCTGCCGCCTTCCCATTGCCTGGGATCGTGACTCACCGGGTTTCTCGCGGCGTGCTGTATTTTCTTTCCTACGTTTTGCGGCTGTTCCTTCACGCTGTGTAGATCTTTTTGCTTTAGTGAACTCCAGTGACCTTCTCGCTCTTCTCCCTACAGTTTCGCGCCTCCTGGTCTGTTTCTCTGCTGGATCGGCTCCCCTCCTTCCCTACTCCACCCTACACCAGCTCTCTGCAGTCGGCCATCTTTTTCAGTCTCCGTCGACGCAAATATTGTTGTGAGAGCTAATTCAATCAAGGAAACACTGCATTTTGGTGAAGGGCATATTGAAGAAGGATCAGACGAGTGGTTCTTGTAGGAGAATAACTGCATATGGCTGACTAACTTCACACACCATCAGGCTTCCAAGCAGCTCTCAAGGAAACTCAGTTTTCACAATCTATGCTTAGTGCCCTTTGAGTGCCTAAAACTGAAATGAAGCTTGGTGAGCATCCCACACAAACGAATGCTCCACATGCGGGTTTCACATGCCACCAACTCCACATTCACAGGCAACTTCAGCACCATAGCCGTTTTCAGATAGCCCTCAATGCAAAGGCTCTAGACGCAAATAGTGGTGTGAGAGCTAATTCAATCAAGGAAACACTGCATGTTGGTGAAGGGCATATTGAAGAAGAATCAGCAGAGTGGTTCTTGTTTGAGAACAACTACATTTGGCTCACTAACTTCACACACCATCAGGCTTCCAAGCAGCTCTCAAGGAAACTCAGTTTTCACACTCTATCCTTAGAGCCCTTTGAGTGCATTATCTAGGAATGAACCTGGTAGAGCATCCCACACAAACGAATGCTCCACATGCGGGTTTCACATGCCACCAACTCCACATTCACAGACAACTTCAGCGCCAAAACCACTTTCAGATAGCCCTCAATGCAAAGGCTCTAGACACAAAATTGGTGTGAGAGCTAATTCATTCAAGGAAACACTGCATGTTGGTGAAGGGCATATTGAAGAAGAATCAGCCGAGTGGTTCTTGTGGGAGAACAACTCCATTTGGCTCACTAACTTCACACACCATCAGGCTTCCAAGCAGCTCCCAAGGAAACTTAGTTTTCACACTCTATGCTTAGTGCCCTTTGAGTGCCTAGGACTGAAATGAAGCTTGGTGAGCATCCCACACAAACGAATGCTCCACATGCGGGTTTCACATGCCATCAACTCCACACTCACAGGCAACTTCAGCGCCACAGCCGTTTGCAGATAGCCCTCAATGCAAAGGCTCTAGACGCAAATATTGGTGTGAGAGCTAATTCAATCAAGGAAACACTGCATGTTGGTGAAGGGCATATTGAAGAAGAATCAGCCGAGTGGTTCT
Organism: Ochotona princeps; assembly: GCF_030435755.1. Classification (NCBI taxonomy): domain Eukaryota; kingdom Metazoa; phylum Chordata; class Mammalia; order Lagomorpha; family Ochotonidae; genus Ochotona; species Ochotona princeps. Next base: position 49,038 of record NW_026697360.1, on the reverse strand, counting down.
TGTGGGAGAACAACTCCATTTGGCTCACTAACTTCACACACCATCAGGCTTCCAAGCAGCTCTCAAGAAAACTCAGTTTTCACACTCTATGCTTAGTGCCCTTTGAGTGCGTTATCTAGGAATGAACATGGTAGAGCAGTACACAGAAACGAATGCTCCACATGCGGGTTTCACATGCCACCAACTCCACAATCACACGCAACTTCAGCACCACAGCCGTTTTCAGATAGCCCTCAATGCAAAGGCTCTAGACGCAAATATTGGTGTGAGAGCTAATTCAATCAAGGAAACACTGCATGTTGGTGAAGGGCATATTGAAGAAGAATCAGCCGAGTGGTTCTTGTGGGAGAACAACTCCATTTGGCTCACTAACTTCACACACCATCAGGCTTCCAAGCAGCTCTCAAGGAAACTCAGTTTTCACACTCTAGGCTTAGTGCCCTTTGAGTGCATTATCTAGGAATGAACCTGGTAGAGCATCCCACACAAACGAATGCTCCACATGCGGGTTTCACATGCCACCAACTCCACATTCACAGGCAACTTCAGCGCCAAAACCACTTTCAGATAGCCCTCAATGCAAAGGCTCTAGAAGCAAATATTGGTGTGAGAGCTAATTCAATCAAGGAAACACTGCATGTTGGTGAAGGGCATATTGAAGAAGAATCAGCCGAGTGGTTCTTGTGGGAGAACAACTCCATTTGGTCACTAACATCACACACCACCAGGCTTCCAAGCAGCTCTCAAGGAAACTCAGTTTTCACACTCTATGCTTAGTGACCTTTGAGTGCCTAGGACTGAAATGAAGTTTTGTGAGCATTCCACACAAACGAATGCTCCACATGCGGGTTTCACATGCCACCAACTCCACATTCACAGGCAACTTCAGCGCCACAGCCGTTTTCAGATAGCCCTCAATGCAAAGGCTCTAGACGCAAATAGTGGTGTGAGAGCTAATTCAATCAAGGAAACACTGCATGTTGGTGAAGGGCATATTGAAGAAGAATCAGCCGAGTGGTTCTTGTTTGAGAACAACTACATTTGGCTCACTAACTTCACACACCATCAGGCTTCCAAGCAGCTCTCAAGCAAACTCAGTTTTCACACTCTATGCTTAGTGCCCTTTGAGTGCATTATCTAGGAATGAACCTGGTAGAGCATCCCACACAAACGAATGCTCCACATGCGGGTTTCACATGCCACCAACTCCACATTCACAGGCAACTTCAGCGACACAGACCTTTGCAGATAGCCCTCAATGCAAAGTCTCTAGACGCAAATATTGGTGTGAGAGCTGATTCAATCAAGGAAACACTGCATGTTGGTGAAGGGCATATTGAAGAAGAATCAGCCGAGTGGTTCTTGTGGGAGAACAACTCCATTTGGCTCACTAACTTCACACACCATCAGGCTTCCAAGCAGCTCTCAAGGAAACTCAGTTTTCACACTCTATGCTTAGTGCCCGTTGAGTGCCTAGGACTGAAATGAAGCTTGGTGAGCATCCCACACAAACGAATGCTCCACATGCGGGTTTCACATGCCACCAACTCCACATTCACAGGCAACTTCAGCGCCACAGCCGTTTGCAGATAGACCTCAATGCAAAGGCTCTAGACGCAAATTTTGGAGTGAGAGCATATCAATCAAGGAAACAGTGCATGTTGGTGAAGGGCATATTGAAGAAGAATCAGCCGAGTGGTTCTTGTGGGAGAACAATTCCATTTGGTCACTAACATCACACACCACCAGGCTTCCAAGCAGCTCTCAAGGAAACTCAGTTTTCACACTCTATGCTTAGTGCCCTTTGAGTGCCTAGGACTGAAATGAAGTTTTGTGAGCATCCCACACAAACGAATGCTCCACATGCGGGTTTCACATGCCACCAACTCCACATTCACAGGCAACTTCAGCGCCACAGCCGTTTGCAGATAGACCTCAATGCAAAGGCTCTAGACGCAAATTTTGGAGTGAGAGCTAATTCAATCAAGGAAACAGTGCATGTTGGTGAAGGGCATATTGAAGAAGAATCAGCCGAGTGGTTCTTGTGGGAGAACAATTCCATTTGGCTGACTAACTTCACACACCATCAGGCTTCCAAGCAGCTCTCAAGGAAACTCAGTTTTCACACTCTATGCTTAGGGCCCTTTGAGTGCATTATCTAGGAATGAACCTGGTAGAGCAGTCCACACAAACGAATGCTCCACATGCGGGTTTCACATGCCACCAACTCCACATTCACAGGCAACTTCAGCGCCACAGCCGTTTGCAGATAGCCCTCAATGCAAAGGCTCTAGACGAAAATATTGGTGTGAGAGCTAATTCAATCAAGGAAACACTGCATGTTGGTGAAGGGCATATTGAAGAAGAATCAGCCGAGTGGTTCTTGTGGGAGAACAATTCCATTTTGGCTCACTAACTTCACACACCATCAGGCTTCCAAGCAGCTCTCAAGGAAACTCAGTTTTCACACTCTATGCTTAGTGCCCTTTGAGTGCATTATCTAGGAATGAACCAGGTAGAGCAGTCCACACAAACGAATGCTCCACATGCGGGTTTCACATGCCACCAACTCCACATTCACAGGCAACTTCAGCGCCACAGCCGTTTTCAGATAGCCCTCAATGCAAAGGCTCTAGAAGCAAATATTTGTGTGAGAGCTAATTCAATCAAGGAAACACTGCATGTTGGTGAAGGGCATATTGAAGAAGAATCAGCCGAGTGGTTCTTGTTGGAGAACAACTCATTTTGGCTCACTAACTTCACACACCATCAGGCTTCCAAGCAGCTCTCAAAAAAACTCAGTTTTCACACTCTATGCTTAGTGCCCTTTGAGTGCCTAGGACTGAAATGAAGCTTGGTGAGCATTCCACACAAACGAATGCTCCACATGCGGGTTTCACATGCCACCAACTCCACATTCACAGGCAACTTCAGCGCCACAGCCGTTTGCAGATAGCCCTCAATGCAAAGGCTCTAGACGAAAATATTGGTGTGAGAGCTAATTCAATCAAGGAAACACTGCATGTTGGTGAAGGGCATATTGAAGAAGAATCAGCCGAGTGGTTCTTGTGGGAGAACAACTCCATTTGGCTCACTAACTTCACACACCATCAGGCTTCCAAGCAGATCTCAAGGAAACTCAGTTTTCACACTCTATGCTTAGTGCCCTTTGAGTGCCTAGGACTGAAATGAAGCTTGGTGAGCATCCCACACAAACGAATGCTCCACATGCGGGTTAAACATGCCACCAACTCCACATTCACAGGCAACTTCAGCGTCAATACCACTTTCAGATAGCCCTCAATGCAAAGGCTCTAGACGCAAATATTGGTGTGAGAGCTAATTCAATCAAGGAAACACTGCATGTTGGTGAAGGGCATATTTAAGAAGAATCAGCCAAGTGGTTCTTGTGGGAGAACAACTCCATTTGGCTCACTAACTTCACACACCATCAGGCTTCCAAGCAGCTCTCAAGGAAACTCAGTTTTCACACTCTATGCTTAGAGCCCTTTGAGTGCATTATCTCGGAATGAACCTGGTAGAGCATCCCACACAAACGAATGCTCCACATGCGGGTTTCACATGCCACCAACTCCACATTCACAGGCAACTTCAGCGCCACAGCCATTTGCAGATAGCCCTCAATGCAAAGGCTCTAGAAGCAAATATTGGTGTGAGAGCTAATTCAATCAAGGAAACACTGCATGTTGGTGAAGGGCATATTGAAGAAGAATCAGCCGAGTGGTTCTTGTGGGAGAACAACTCCATTTGGTCACTAACATCACACACCACCAGGCTTCCAAGCAGCTCTCAAGGAAACTCAGTTTTCACACTCTATGCTTAGTGCCCTTTGAGTGCCTAGGACTGAAATGAAGTTTTGTGAGCATCCCACACAAACGAATGCTCCACATGCGGGTTTCACATGCCACCAACTCCACATTCACAGGCAACTTCAGCGCCACAGCCGTTTTCAGATAGCCCTCAATGCAAAGCCTCTAGACGCAAATAGTGGTGTGAGAGCTAATTCAATCAAGGAAACACTGCATGTTGGTGAAGGGCATATTGAAGAAGAATCAGCCGAGTGGTTCTTGTATGAGAACAACTCCATTTGGCTCACTAACGTCACACACCATCAGGCTTCCAAGCAGCTCTCAAGCAAACTCAGTTTTCACACTCTATGCTTAGTGCCCTTTGAGTGCATTATCTAGGAATGAACCTGGTAGAGCATCCCACACAAACGAATGCTCCACATGCGGGTTTCACATGCCACCAACTCCACATTCACAGGCAACTTCAGCGACACAGACCTTTGCAGATAGCCCTCAATGCAAAGTCTCTAGACGCAAATATTGGTGTGAGAGCTAATTCAATCAAGGAAACACTGCATGTTGGTGAAGGGCATATTGAAGAAGAATCAGCCGAGTGGTTCTTGTGGGAGAACAACTCCATTTGGCTCACTAACTTCACACACCATCAGGCTTCCAAGCAGCTCTCAAGGAAACTCAGTTTTCACACTATGCTTAGTGCCCTTTGAGTGCCTAGGACTGAAATGAATTTTGGTGAGCATCCCACACAAACGAATGCTCCACATGCGGGTTTCACATGCCACCAACTCCACATTCACAGGCAACTTCAGCGCCACAGCCGTTTGCAGATAGACCTCAATGCAAAGGCTCTAGACGCAAATTTTGGAGTGAGAGCTAATTCAATCAAGGAAACAGTGCATGTTGGTGAAGGGCATATTGAAGAAGAATCAGCCGAGTGGTTCTTGTGGGAGAACAATTCCATTTGGCTGACTAACTTCACACACCATCAGGCTTCCAAGCAGCTCTCAAGGAAACTCAGTTTTCACACTCTATGCTTAGGGCCCTTTGAGTGCATTATCTAGGAATGAACCTGGTAGAGCAGTCCACACAAACGAATGCTCCACATGCGGGTTTCACATGCCACCAACTCCACATTCACAGGCAACTACAGAGCCACAGCCGTTTGCAGATAGCCCTCAATGCAAAGGCTCTAGACGAAAATATTGGTGTGAGAGCTAATTCAATCAAGGAAACACTGCATGTTGGTGAAGGGCATATTGAAGAAGAATCAGCCGAGTGGTTCTTGTGGGAGAACAACTCCATTTGGCTCACTAACTTCACACACCATCAGGCTTCCAAGCAGATCTCAAGGAAACTCAGTTTTCACACTCTATGCTTAGTGCCCTTTGAGTGCCTAGGACTGAAATGAAGCTTGGTGAGCATCCCACACAAACGAATGCTCCACATGCGGGTTAAACATGCCACCAACTCCACATTCACAGGCAACTTCAGCGTCAATACCACTTTCAGATAGCCCTCAATGCAAAGGCTCTAGACGCAAATATTGGTGTGAGAGCTAATTCAATCAAGGAAACACTGCATGTTGGTGAAGGGCATATTTAAGAAGAATCAGCCAAGTGGTTCTTGTGGGAGAACAACTCCATTTGGCTCACTAACTTCACACACCATCAGGCTTCCAAGCAGCTCTCAAGGAAACTCAGTTTTCACACTCTATCCTTAGAGCCCTTTGAGTGCATTATCTAGGAATGAACCTGGTAGAGCATCCCACACAAACGAATGCTCCACATGCGGGTTTCACATGCCAGCAATTCCACATTCACAGGCAACTTCAGCGCCACAGCCGTTTTCAGATAGCCCTCAATGCAAAGGCTCTAGACGCAAATATTGGTGTGAGAGCTAATTCAATCAAGAAAACATTGCATGCTGGTGAAGGGTATATTGAAGAAGAATCAGCCAAGTGGTTCTTGGGGGAAAACAATTCCATTTGGCTCACTAACTTCACACACCATCAGGCTTCCAAGCAGCTCTCAAGGAAACTCAGTTTTCACACTCTATGCTTAGAGCCCTTTGAGTGCATTATCTAGGAATGAACCTGGTAGAGCATCCCACACAAACGAATGCTCCACATGCGGGTTTCACATGCCACCAGCTCCACATTCACAGGCAACTTCAGCGCCAAAGACGTTTGCAGATAGCCCTCAATGCAAAGGCTGTAGACGCAAATATTGGTGTGAGAGCTAATTCAATCAAGGAAACACTGCATGTTGGTGAAGGGCATATTGAAGAAGAATCAGCCGAGTGATTCGTGTGGGTGGAAGAACTCATTTTGGCTCACTAACTTCACACACCATCAGGCTTCCAAGCAGCTCTCAAGGAAACTCAGTTTTCACACTCTATGATTAGTGCCCTTTGAGTGCCTAGGACTGAAATGAAGCTTGGTGAGCATCAAACACAAACGAATGCTCCACATGCAGGTTTCACATGCCACCAACTCCACATTCACAGGCAACTACAGCGCCAAAACCATTTTCAGATAGCCCTCAATGCAAAGGCTCTAGACGCAAATATTGGTGTGAGAGCTAATTCAATCAAGGAAACACTGCATGTTGGTGAAGGGCATATTGAAGAAGAATCAGCCGAGTGGTTCTTGTGGGAGAACAACTCCATTTGGCTCACTAACTTCACACACCATCAGGCTTCCAAGCAGCTCTCAAGGAAACTCGGTTTTCACACTCTATGTTTAGTGCCCTTTGAGTGCATTATCTAGGAATGAACCTGGTAGAGCATCCCACACAAACGAATGCTCCACATGCGGGTTTCACATGCCACCAACTCCACATTCACAGGCAACTTCAGCGCCACAGACGTTTGCAGATAGCCCTCAATGCAAAGTCTCTAGAAGCAAATATTGGTGTGAGAGCTAATTCAATCAAGGAAACACTGCATGTTGGTGAAGGGCATATTGAAGAAGAATCAGCAGAGTGATTCGTGTGGGAGAACAACTCCATTTGGCTCACTAACTTCACACACCATCAGGCTTCCAAGCAGCTCTCAAGGAAACTCAGTTTTCACACTCTATGCTTAGGGCCCTTTGAGTGCATTATCTAGGAATGAACCTGGTAGAGCAGTCCACACAAACGAATGCTCCACATGCGGGTTTCACATGCCACCAACTCCACATTCACAGGCAACTTCAGCGCCACAGCCGTTTTCAGATAGCCCTCAATGCAAAGGCTCTAGAAGCAAATATTGGTGTGAGAGATAATTCAATCAAGAAAACATTGCATGCTGGTGAAGGGTATATTGAAGAAGAATCAGCCAAGTGGTTCTTGTGGGAAAACAATTCCATTTGGCTCACTAACTTCACACACCATCAGGCTTCCAAGCAGCTCTCAAGGAAACTCAGTTTTCACACTCTATGCTTAGTGCCCTTTGAGTGCATTATCTAGGAATGAACCTGGTAGAGCATCCCACACAAACGAATGCTCCACATGAGGGTTTCACATGCCACCAACTCCACATTCACAGGCAACTTCAGCGCCAAAACCACTTTCAGATAGCCCTCAATGCAAAGGCTCTAGACGCAAATATTGGTGTGAGAGCTAATTCAATCAAGGAAACACTGCATGTTGGTGAAGGGCATATTGAAGAAGAATCAGCCGAGTGGTTCTTGTGGGAGAACAACTCATTTTGGCTCACTAACTTCACACACCATCAGGCTTCCAAGCAGCTCTCAAGGAAACTCAGTTTTCACACTCTATGCTTAGTGCCCTTTGAGTACCTAGGACTGAAATGAAGCTTGGTGAGCATCCCACACAAACGAATGCTCCACATGCGGGTTTCACATGCCACCAACTCCACATTCACAGGCAACTTCAGAGCCACAGCCACTTTCAGATAGCCCTCAATGCAAAGGCTCTAGACGCAAATATTGGTGTGAGAGCTAATTCAATCAAGGAAACACTGCATGTTGGTGAAGGGCATATTGAAGAAGAATCAGCCGAGTGGTTCTTGTGGGAGAACAACTCCATTTGGCTCACTAACTTCACACACCATCAGGCTTCCAAGCAGCTCTCAAGTAAACTCAGTTTTCACACTCTATGCTTAGAGCCCTTTGAGTGCATTATCTAGAAATGAACCTGGTAGAGCAGTACACACAAATGAATGCTCCACATGCGGGTTTCACATGACACCAACTCCACATTCACAGGCAACTTCAGCGCCACAGACGTTTTCAGATAGCCCTCAATGCAAAGTCTCTAGAAGCAAATATTGGTGTGAGAGCTAATTCAATCAAGAAAACATTGCATGCTGGTGAAGGGTATATTGAAGAAGAATCAGCCAAGTGGTTCTTGTGGGAGAACAACTCCATTTGGCTCACTAACTTCACACACCATCAGGCTTCCAAGCAGCTCTCAAGGAAACTCAGTTTTCACACTCTATGCTTAGAGCCCTTTGAGTGCATTATCTAGGAATGAACCTGGTAGAGCATCCCACACAAACGAATGCTCCACATGCGGGTTTCACATGCCACCAACTCCACATTCACAGGCAATTTCAGCACCAAAACCACTTTCAGATAGCCCTCAATGCAAAGGCTCTAGACGCAAATATTGGTGTGAGAGCTAATTCATTCAAGGAAACACTGCATGTTGGTGAAGGGCATATTGAAGAAGAATCAGCCGAGTGGTTCTTGTGGGAGAACAACTCCATTTGGCTCACTAACTTCACACACCATCAGGCTTCCAAGCAGCTCTCAAGGAAACTCAGTTTTCACACTCGAGGCTTAATGCCCTTTGAGTGCCTAGGACTGAAATGAAGCTTGGTAAGCATCCTACACAAATGAATGCTCCACATGCGGGTTTCACATGCCACCAACTCCACATTCACAGACAATTTCAGCGCCAAAGCCACTTTCAGATAGCCCTCAATGCAAAGGCTCTAGACGCAAATATTGGTGTGAGAGCTAATTCAATCAAGGAAACACTGCATGTTGGTGAAGGGCATATTGAAGAAGAATCAGCCGAGTGGTTCTTGTGGGAGAACAACTCCATTTGGCTCACTAACTTCACACACCATCAGGCTTCCAAGCAGCTCTCAAGGAAACTCAGTTTTCACACTCTATGCTTAGTGCCCTTTGAGTGCCTAGGACTGAAATGAAGCTTGGTGAGCATCCCACACAAACGAATGCTCCACATGCGGGTTTCACATGCCACCAACTCCACATTCACAGGCAACTTCAGCGCCACAGCCGTTTTCAGATAGCCCTCAATGCAAAGGCTCTAGAAGCAAATATTGGTGTGAGAGCTAATTCAATCAAGAAAACATTGCATGCTGGTGAAGGGTATATTGAAGAAGAATCAGCCAAGTGGTTCTTGTGGGAGAACAATTCCATTTGGCTCACTAACTTCACACACCATCAGGCTTCCAAGCAGCTCTCAAGGAAACTCAGTTTTCACACTCTATGCTTAGTGCCCTTTGAGTACATTATCTAGGAATGAACCTGGTAGAGCATCCCACACAAACGAATGCTCCACATGCGGGTTTCTCATGCCACCAACTCCACATTCACAGGCAACTTCAGCGCCAAAACCACTTTCAGATAGCCCTCAATGCAAAGGCTCTAGACGCAAATATTGGTGTGAGAGCTAATTCAATCAAGGAAACACTGCATGTTGGTGAAGGGCATATTGAAGAAGAATCAGCCGAGTGGTTCTTGTGGGAGAACAACTCATTTTGGCTCACTAACTTCACACACCATCAGGCTTCCAAGCAGCTCTCAAGGAAACTCAGTTTTCACACTCTATGCTTAGTGCCCTTTGAGTGCCTAGGACTGAAATGAAGCTTGGTGAGCATCCCACACAAACGAATGCTCCACATGCGGGTTAAACATGCCACCAAATCCACATTCACAGGCAACTTCAGCGTCAATACCACTTTCAGATAGCCCTCAATGCAAAGGCTCTAGACGCAAATATTGGCGTGAGAGCTAATTCAATCAAGGAAACACTGCATGTTGGTGAAGGGCATATTGAAGAAGAATCAGCCGAGTGGTTCTTGTGGGAGAACAACTCCGTTTGGCTCACTAACGTCACACACCATCAGGCTTCCAAGCAGCTCTCAAGCAAACTCAGTTTTCACACTCTATGCTTAGTGCCCTTTGAGTGCATTATCTAGGAATGAACCTGGTAGAGCATCCCACACAAACGAATGCTCCACATGCGGGTTTCACATGCCACCATCTCCACATTCACAGACAACTTCAGCACCACAGCCGTTTGCAGATAGCCCTCAATGCAAAGTCTCTAGAAGCAAATATTGGTGTGAGAGCTAATTCAATCAAGGAAACACTGCATGTTGGTGAAGGGCATATTGAAGAAGAATCAGCCAAGTGGTTCTTGTGGGAGAACAACTCCATTTGGCTCACTAACTTCACACACCATCAGGCTTCCAAGCAGCTCTCAAGGAAACTCAGTTTTCACACTCTATGCTTAGGGCCCTTTGAGTGCATTATCTAGGAATGAACCTGGTAGAGCAGTCCACACAAACGAATGCTCCACATGCGGGTTTCACATGCCACCAACTCCACATTCACAGGCAACTTCAGCGCCACAGCCGTTTTCAGATAGCCCTCAATGCAAAGCCTCTAGAAGCAAATATTGGTGTGAGAGATAATTCAATCAAGAAAGCATTGCATGCTGGTGAAGGGTATATTGAAGAAGAATCAGCCAAGTGGTTCTTGTGGGAAAACAATTCCATTTGGCTCACTAACTTCACACACCATCAGGCTTCCAAGCAGCTCTCAAGGAAACTTAGTTTTCACACTCTATGCTTAGTGCCCTTTGAGTACATTATCTAGGAATGAACCTGGTAGAGCATCCCACACAAACGAATGCTCCACATGCGGGTTTCACATGCCACCAACTCCACATTCACAGGCAACTTCAGCGTCAATACCACTTTCAGATAGCCCTCAATGCAAAGGCTCTAGACGCAAATATTGGTGTGAGAGCTAATTCAATCAAGGAAACACTGCATGTTGGTGAAGGGCATATTGAAGAAGAATCAGCCGAGTGGTTCTTGTGGGAGAACAACTCATTTTGGCTCACTAACTTCACACACCATCAGGCTTCCAAGCAGCTCTCAAGGAAACTCAGTTTTCACACTCTATGCTTAGTGCCCTTTGAGTGCCTAGGACTGAAATGAAGCTTGGTGAGCATCCCACACAAACGAATGCTCCACATGCGGGTTTCACATGCCATCAACTCCACACTCACAGGCAACTTCAGCGCCACAGCCGTTTTCAGATAGCCCTCAATGCAAAGGCTCTAGACGCAAATATTGGTGTGAGAGCTAATTCAATCAAGGAAACACTGCATGTTGGTGAAGGGCATATTGAAGAAGAATCAGCCGAGTGGTTCTTGTGGGAGAACAACTCCGTTTGGCTCACTAACGTCACACACCATCAGGCTTCCAAGCAGCTCTCAAGCAAACTCAGTTTTCACACTCTATGCTTAGTGCCCTTTGAGTGCATTATCTAGGAATGAACCTGGTAGAGCATCCCACACAAACGAATGCTCCACATGCGGGTTTCACATGCCACCAGCTCCACATTCACAGACAACTTCAGCACCACAGCCGTTTGCAGATATCCCTCAATGCAAAGTCTCTAGAAGCAAATATTGGTGTGAGAGCTAATTCAATCAAGGAAACACTGCATGTTGGTGAAGGGCATATTGAAGAAGAATCAGCCGAGTGATTCGTGTGGGAGAACAACTCCATTTGGCTCACTAACTTCACACACCATCAGGCTTCCAAGCAGCTCTCAAGGAAACTCAGTTTTCACACTCTATGCTTAGTGCCCTTTGAGTGCCTAGGACTGAAATGAAGCTTGGTGAGCATCCCACACAAACGAATGCTCCACATGCGGGTTTCACATGCCACCAACTCCACATTCACAGGCAACTTCAGCGACACAGACCTTTGCAGATAGCCCTCAATGCAAAGTCTCTAGACGCAAATATTGGTGTGAGAGCTAATTCAATCAAGGAAACACTGCATGTTGGTGAAGGGCATATTGAAGAAGAATCAGCCGAGTGGTTCTTGTGGGAGAACAACTCATTTTGGTTCACTAACTTCACACACCATCAGGCTTCCAAGCAGCTCTCAAGGAAACTCAGTTTTCACACTCTATGCTTAGTGCCCTTTGAGTGCATTATCTAGGAATGAACATGGTAGAGCATCCCACACAAACGAATGCTCCACATGCGGGTTTCACATGCCACCAACTCCACATTCACAGGCAACTTCAGCGCCACAGCCGTTTTCAGATAGCCCTCAATGCAAAGGCTCTAGAAGCAAATTTTGGTGTGAGAGCTAATTCAATCATGAAAACATTGCATGCTGGTGAAGAGTATATTGAAGAAGAATCAGCCGAGTGGTTCTTGTGGGAGAACAACTCCATTTGGCTCACTAACTTCACACACCATCAGGCTTCCAAGCAGCTCTCAAGGAAACTCGGTTTTCACACTCTATGCTTAGTGCCCTTGAGTGCATTATCTAGGAATGAACCTGGTAGATCATCCCACACAAACGAATGCTCCACATGCGGGTTTCACATGCCACCAACTCCACATTCACAGACAACTTCAGTGCCACAGCCGTTTGCAGATAGCCCTCAATGCAAAGTCTCTAGACGCAAATATTTGTGTGAGAGCTAATTCAATCAAGGAAACACTGCATGTTGGTGAAGGGCATATTGAAGAAGAATCAGCCGAGTGGTTCTTGTTGGAGAACAACTCATTTTGGCTCACTAACTTCACACACCATCAGGCTTCCAAGCAGCTCTCAAGCAAACTCAGTTTTCACACTCTATGCTTAGTGCCCTTTGAGTGCCTAGGACTTAAATGAAGCTTGGTGAGCATCCCACACAAACGAATGCTCCACATGCGGGTTTCACATGCCACCACTTCCCATTCACAGGCAACTTCAGCGCCACAGCCGTTTGCAGATAGCCCTCAATGCAAAGGCTCTAGACGCAAATAGTGGTGTGAGAGCTAATTCAATCAAGGAAACACTGCATGTTGGTGAAGGGCATATTGAAGAAGAATCAGCCGAGTGGTTCTTGTGGGAGAACAACTCCATTTGGCTCACTAACTTCACACACCATCAGGCTTCCAAGCAGATCTCAAGGAAACTCAGTTTTCACACTCTATGCTTAGTGCCCTTTGAGTGCCTAGGACTGAAATGAAGCTTGGTGAGCATCCCACACAAACGAATGCTCCACATGCGGGTTAAACATGCCACCAACTCCACATTCACAGGCAACTTCAGCGACAATACCACTTTCAGATAGCCCTCAATGCAAAGGCTCTAGACGCAAATATTGGTGTGAGAGCGAATTCAATCAAGGAAACACTGCATGTTGGTTAAGGGCATATTTAAGAAGAATCAGCCAAGTGGTTCTTGTGGGAGAACAACTCCATATGGCTCACTAACTTCACACACCATCAGGCTTCCAAGCAGCTCTCAAGGAAACTCAGTTTTCACACTCTATGCTTAGTGCCCGTTGAGTGCCTAGGACTGAAATGAAGCTTGGTGAGCATCCCACACAAACGAATGCTCCACATGCGGGTTTCACATGCCACCAACTCCACATTCACAGGCAACTTCAGCGCCACAGCCGTTTTCAGATAGCCCTCAATGCAAAGGCTCTAGACGCAAATATTGGTTTGAGAGCTAATTCAATCAAGAAAACATTGCATGCTGGTGAAGGGTATATTGAAGAAGAATCAGCCAAGTGGTTCTTGGGGGAAAACAATTCCATTTGGCTCACTAACTTCACACACCATCAGGCTTCCAAGCAGCTCTCAAGGAAACTCAGTTTTCACACTCTATGCTTAGAGCCCTTTGAGTGCATTATCTAGGAATGAACCTGGTAGAGCATCCCACACAAACGAATGCTCCACATGCGGGTTTCACATGCCAGCAATTCCACATTCACAGGCAACTTCAGCGCCAAAACCATTTTCAGATAGCCCTCAATGCAAAGCCTCTAGAAGCAAATATTGGTGTGAGAGCTAATTCAATCAAGGAAACACTGCATGTTGGTGAAGGGCATATTGAAGAAGAATCAGCCGAGTGGTTCTTGGGGGGGAAGAACTCATTTTGGCTCACTAACTTCACACACCATCAGGCTTCCAAGCAGCTCTCAAGGAAACTCAGTTTTCACACTCTATGATTAGTGCCCTTTGAGTGCCTAGGACTGAAATGAAGCTTGGTGAGCATCAAACACAAACGAATGCTCCACATGCAGGTTTCACATGCCACCAACTCCACATTCACAGGCAACTACAGCGCCACAGCCGTTTTCAGATAGCCCTCAATGCAAAGGCTCTAGACGCAAATATTGGTGTGAGAGCTAATTCAATCAAGGAAACACTGCATGTTGGTGAAGGGCATATTGAAGAAGAATCAGCCGAGTGGTTCTTGTGGGAGAACAACTCCATTTGGCTCACTAACTTCACACACCATCAGGCTTCCAAGCAGCTCTCAAGGAAACTCGGTTTTCACACTCTATGTTTAGTGCCCTTTGAGTGCATTATCTAGGAATGAACCTGGTAGAGCATCCCACACAAACGAATGCTCCACATGCGGGTTTCACATGCCACCAACTCCACATTCACAGGCAACTTCAGCGCCACAGACGTTTTCAGATAGCCCTCAATGCAAAGTCTCTAGAAGCAAATATTGGTGTGAGAGCTAATTCAATCAAGGAAACACTGCATGTTGGTGAAGGGCATATTGAAGAAGAATCAGCCGAGTGGTTCTTGTGGGAGAACAACTCCATTTGGCTCACTAACTTCACACACCATCAGGCTTCCAAGCAGCTCTCAAGGAAACTCAGTTTTCACACTCTATGCTTAGGGCCCTTTGAGTGCATTATCTAGGAATGAACCTGGTAGAGCAGTCCACACAAACGAATGCTCCACATGCGGGTTTCACATGCCACCAACTCCACATTCACAGGCAACTTCAGCGCCACAGCCGTTTTCAGATAGCCCTCAATGCAAAGGCTCTAGAAGCAAATATTGGTGTGAGAGATAATTCAATCAAGAAAACATTGCATGCTGGTGAAGGGCATATTGAAGAAGAATCAGCCAAGTGGTTCTTGTGGGAAAACAATTCCATTTGGCTCACTAACTTCACACACCATCAGGCTTCCAAGCAGCTCTCAAGGAAACTCAGTTTTCACACTCTATGCTTAGTGCCCTTTGAGTGCATTATCTAGGAATGAACATGGTAGAGCATCCCACACAAACGAATGCTCCACATGCGGGTTTCACATGCCACCAACTCCACATTCACAGGCAACTTCAGCGCCACAGCCGTTTTCAGATAGCCCTCAATGCAAAGGCTCTAGAAGCAAATTTTGGTGTGAGAGCTAATTCAATCATGAAAACATTGCATGCTGGTGAAGAGTATATTGAAGAAGAATCAGCCAAGTGGTTCTTGTGGGAGAACAACTCCATTTGGCTCACTAACTTCACACACCATCAGGCTTCCAAGCAGCTCTCAAGGAAACTCGGTTTTCACACTCTATGCTTAGTGCCCTTGAGTGCATTATCTAGGAATGAACCTGGTAGATCATCCCACACAAACGAATGCTCCACATGCGGGTTTCACATGCCACCAACTCCACATTCACAGACAACTTCAGTGCCACAGCCGTTTGCAGATAGCCCTCAATGCAAAGGCTCTAGACGCAAATATTTGTGTGAGAGCTAATTCAATCAAGGAAACACTGCATGTTGGTGAAGGGCATATTGAAGAAGAATCAGCCGAGTGGTTCTTGTTGGAGAACAACTCATTTTGGCTCACTAACTTCACACACCATCAGGCTTCCAAGCAGCTCTCAAGGAAACTCAGTTTTCACACTCTATGCTTAGTGCCCTTTGAGTGCCTAGGACTGAAATGAAGCTTGGTGAGCATCCCACACAAACGAATGCTCCACATGCGGGTTTCACATGCCACCAACTCCACATTCACAGGCAACTTCAGCGCCACAGCCGTTTGCAGATAGCCCTCAATGCAAAGGCTCTAGACGAAAATATTGGTGTGAGAGCTAATTCAATCAAGGAAACACTGCATGTTGGTGAAGGGCATATTGAAGAAGAATCAGCCGAGTGGTTCTTGTGGGAGAACAACTCCATTTGGCTCACTAACTTCACACACCATCAGGCTTCCAAGCAGATCTCAAGGAAACTCAGTTTTCACACTCTATGCTTAGTGCCCTTTGAGTGCCTAGGACTGAAATGAAGCTTGGTGAGCATCCCACACAAACGAATGCTCCACATGCGGGTTAAACATGCCACCAACTCCACATTCACAGGCAACTTCAGCGTCAATACCACTTTCAGATAGCCCTCAATGCAAAGGCTCTAGACGCAAATATTGGTGTGAGAGCTAATTCAATCAAGGAAACACTGCATGTTGGTGAAGGGCATATTGAAGAAGAATCAGTAGAGTGGTTCTTGTGGGAGAACAACTCCATATGGCTCACTAACTTCACACACCATCAGGCTTCCAAGCAGCTCTCAAGGAAACTCAGTTTTCACACTCTATGCTTAGTGCCCGTTGAGTGCCTAGGACTGAAATGAAGCTTGGTGAGCATCCCACACAAACGAATGCTCCACATGCGGGTTTCACATGCCACCAACTCCACATTCACAGGCAACTTCAGCGCGACAGCCGTTTTCAGATAGCCCTCAATGCAAAGGCTCTAGACGCAAATATTGGTTTGAGAGCTAATTCAATCAAGAACACATTGCATGCTGGTGAAGGGTATATTGAAGAAGAATCAGCCGAGTGGTTCTTGGGGGAAAACAATTCCATTTGGCTCACTAACTTCACACACCATCAGGCTTCCAAGCAGCTCTCAAGGAAACTCAGTTTTCACACTCTATGCTTAGAGCCCTTTGAGTGCATTATCTAGGAATGAACCTGGTAGAGCATCCCACACAAACGAATGCTCCACATGCGGGTTTCACATGCCAGCAATTCCACATTCACAGGCAACTTCAGCGCCAAAACCATTTTCAGATAGCCCTCAATGCAAAGGCTCTAGACGCAAATATTGGTGTGAGAGCTAATTCAATCAAGGAAACACTGCATGTTGGTGAAGGGCATATTGAAGAAGAATCAGCCGAGTGGTTCTTGGGGGGGAAGAACTCATTTTGGCTCACTAACTTCACACACCATCAGGCTTCCAAGCAGCTCTCAAGGAAACTCAGTTTTCACACTCTATGATTAGTGCCCTTTGAGTGCCTAGGACTGAAATGAAGCTTGGTGAGCATCAAACACAAACGAATGCTCCACATGCAGGTTTCACATGCCACCAACTCCACATTCACAGGCAACTTCAGCGCCACAGACGTTTGCAGATAGCCCTCAATGCAAAGTCTCTAGAAGCAAATATTGGTGTGAGAGCTAATTCAATCAAGGAAACACTGCATGTTGGTGAAGGGCATATTGAAGAAGAATCAGCCGAGTGGTTCTTGTGGGAGACCAACTCCATTTGGCTCACTAACTTCACACACCATCAGGCTTCCAAGCAGCTCTCAAGGAAACTCAGTTTTCACACTCTATGCTTAGGGCCCTTTGAGTGCATTATCTAGGAATGAACCTGGTAGAGCAGTCCACACAAACGAATGCTCCACATGCGGGTTTCACATGCCACCAACTCCACATTCACAGGCAACTTCAGCGCCACAGCCGTTTTCAGATAGCCCTCAATGCAAAGGCTCTAGTAGCAAATATTGGTGTGAGAGATAATTCAATCAAGAAAACATTGCATGCTGGTGAAGGGTATATTGAAGAAGAATCAGCCAAGTGGTTCTTGTGGGAAAACAATTCCATTTGGCTCACTAACTTCACACACCATCAGGCTTCCAAGCAGCTCTCAAGGAAACTCAGTTTTCACACTCTATGCTTAGTGCCCTTTGAGTACATTATCTAGGAATGAACCTGGTAGAGCATCCCACACAAACGAATGCTCCACATGCGGGTTTCACATGCCACCAACTCCACATTCACAGGCAACTTCAGCGCCAAAACCACTTTCAGATAGCCCTCAATGCAAAGGCTCTAGACGCAAATATTGGTGTGAGAGCTAATTCAATCAAGGAAACACTGCATGTTGGTGAAGGGCATATTGAAGAAGAATCAGCCGAGTGGTTCTTGTGGGAGAACAACTCATTTTGGCTCACTAACTTCACACACCATCAGGCTTCCAAGCAGCTCTCAAGGAAACTCAGTTTTCACACTCTATGCTTAGTGCCCTTTGAGTGCCTAGGACTGAAATGAAGCTTGGTGAGCATCCCACACAAACGAATGCTCCACATGCGGGTTTCACATGCCACCAACTCCACATTCACAGACAACTTCAGTGCCACAGCCGTTTACAGATAGCCCTCAATGCAAAGTATCTAGACGCAAATATTTGTGTGAGAGCTAATTCAATCAAGGAAACACTGCATGTTGGTGAAGGGCATATTGAAGAAGAATCAGCCGAGTGGTTCTTGTTGGAGAACAACTCATTTTGGCTCACTAACTTCACACACCATCAGGCTTCCAAGCAGCTCTCAAGGAAACTCAGTTTTCACACTCTATGCTTAGTGCCCTTTGAGTGCCTAGGACTGAAATGAAGCTTGGTGAGCATCCCACACAAACGAATGCTCCACATGCGGGTTAAACATGCCACCAACTCCACATTCACAGGCAACTTCAGCGTCAATACCACTTTCAGATAGCCCTCAATGCAAAGGCTCTAGACGAAAATATTGGTGTGAGAGCTAATTCAATCAAGGAAACACTGCATGTTGGTTAAGGGCATATTTAAGAAGAATCAGCCAAGTGGTTCTTGTGGGAGAACAACTCCATATGTCTCACTAACTTCACACACCATCAGGCTTCCAAGCAGCTCTCAAGGAAACTCAGTTTTCACACTCTAGGCTTAGTGCCCATTGAGTGCATTATCTAGGAATGAACATGGTAGAGCACCCAAACAAATGAATGCTCCACATGCGGGTTTGACATGCCACCAACTCCACATTCACAGGCAACTTCAGCACCACAGCCGTTTGCAGATAGACCTCAAAGCAAAGGCTCTAGACGCAAATATTGGTGTGAGAGCTAATTCAATCAAGGAAACACAGCATGTTGGTGAAGGGCATATTGAAGAAGAATCAGCCGAGTGGTTCTTGTGGGAGAACAACTCCATTTGGCTCACTAACTTCACACACCATCAGGCTTCCAAGCAGCTCTCAAGGAAACTCAGTTTTCACACTCTATGCTTAGTGCCCGTTGAGTGCCTAGGACTGAAATGAAGCTTGGTGAGCATCCCACACAAACGAATGCTCCACATGCGGGTTTCACATGCCACCAACTCCACATTCACAGGCAACTTCAGCGCCACAGCCGTTTTCAGATAGCCCTCAATGCAAAGGCTCTAGACGCAAATATTGGTGTGAGAGCTAATTCAATCAAGAAAACATTGCATGCTGGTGAAGGGTATATTGAAGAAGAATCAGCCAAGTGGTTCTTGGGGGAAAACAATTCCATTTGGCTCACTAACTTCACACACCATCAGGCTTCCAAGCAGCTCTCAAGGAAACTCAGTTTTCACACTCTATGCTTAGAGCCCTTTGAGTGCATTATCTAGGAATGAACCTGGTAGAGCATCCCACACAAACGAATGCTCCACATGCGGGTTTCACATGCCAGCAATTCCACATTCACAGGCAACTTCAGTGCCAAAACCATTTTCAGATAGCCCTCAATGCAAAGCCTCTAGACGCAAATATTGGTGTGAGAGCTAATTCAATCAAGGAAACACTGCATGTTGGTGAAGGGCATATTGAAGAAGAATCAGCCGAGTGGTTCTTGGGGGGGAAGAACTCATTTTGGCTCACTAACTTCACACACCATCAGGCTTCCAAGCAGCTCTCAAGGAAACTCAGTTTTCACACTCTATGATTAGTGCCCTTTGAGTGCCTAGGACTGAAATGAAGCTTGGTGAGCATCAAACACAAACGAATGCTCCACATGCAGGTTTCACATGCCACCAACTCCACATTCACAGGCAACTACAGCACCACAGCCGTTTTCAGATAGCCCTCAATGCAAAGGCTCTAGACGCAAATATTGGTGTGAGAGCTAATTCAATCAAGGAAACACTGCATGTTGGTGAAGGGCATATTGAAGAAGAATCAGCCGAGTGGTTCTTGTAGGAGAACAACTCCATTTGGCTCACTAACTTCACACACCATCAGGCTTCCAAGCAGCTCTCAAGGAAACTCGGTTTTCACACTCTATGTTTAGTGCCCTTTGAGTGCATTATCTAGGAATGAACCTGGTAGAGCATCCCACACAAACGAATGCTCCACATGCGGGTTTCACATGCCACCAACTCCACATTCACAGGCAACTTCAGCGCCACAGACGTTTGCAGATAGCCCTCAATGCAAAGTCTCTAGAAGCAAATATTGGTGTGAGAGCTAATTCAATCAAGGAAACACTGCATGTTGGTGAAGGGCATATTGAAGAAGAATCAGCCGAGTGGTTCTTGTGGGAGAACAACTCCATTTGGCTCACTAACGTCACACACCATCAGGCTTCCAAGCAGCTCTCAAGGAAACTCAGTTTTCACACTCGAGGCTTAATGCCCTTTGAGTGCATTATCTAGGAATGAACCTGGTAGAGCAGTCCACACAAACGAATGCTCCACATGCGGGTTTCACATGCCACCAACTCCACATTCACAGGCAACTTCAGCGCCACAGCCGTTTTCAGATAGCCCTCAATGCAAAGGCTCTAGACGCAAATATTGGTGTGAGAGATAATTCAATCAAGAAAATATTGCATGCTGGTGAAGGGTATATTGAAGAAGAATCAGCCAAGTGGTTCTTGTGGGAAAACAATTCCATTTGGCTCACTAACTTCACACACCATCAGGCTTCCAAGCAGCTCTCAAGGAAACTCAGTTTTCACACTCTATGCTTAGTGCCCTTTGAGTACATTATCTAGGAATGAACCTGGTAGAGCATCCCACACAAACGAATGCTCCACATGCGGGTTTCACATGCCACCAACTCCACATTCACAGGCAACTTCAGCGCCAAAACCACTTTCAGATAGCCCTCAATGCAAAGGCTCTAGACGCAAATATTGGTGTGAGAGCTAATTCAATCAAGGAAACACTGCATGTTGGTGAAGGGCATATTGAAGAAGAATCAGCCGAGTGGTTCTTGTGGGAGAACAACTCATTTTGGCTCACTAACTTCACACACCATCAGGCTTCCAAGCAGCTCTCAAGGAAACTCAGTTTTCACACTCTATGCTTAGTGCCCTTTGAGTGCCTAGGACTGAAATGAAGCTTGGTGAGCATCCCACACAAACAAATGCTCCACATGCGGGTTTCACATGCCATCAACTACACACTCACAGGCAACTTCAGATCCACAGCCGTTTGCAGATAGCCCTCAATGCAAAGGCTCTAGACGAAAATATTGGTGTGAGAGCTAATTCAATCAAGGAAACACTGCATGTTGGTGAAGGGCATATTGAAGAAGAATCAGCCAAGTGGTTCTTGGGGGAGAACAACTCCATTTGGCTCACTAACGTCACACACCATCAGGCTTCCAAGCAGCTCTCAAGGAAACTCAGTTTTCACACTCTATGCTTAGTGCCCTTTGAGTGCATTATCTAGGAATGAACCTGGTAGAGCATCCCACACAAACGAATGCTCCACATGCGGGTTTCACATGCCACCAACTCCACATTCACAGACAACTTCAGCACCACAGCCGTTTGCAGATATCCCTCAATGCAAAGTCTCTAGAAGCAAATATTGGTGTGAGAGCTAATTCAATCAAGGAAACACTGCATGTTGGTGAAGGGCATATTGAAGAAGAATCAGCCGAGTGATTCGTGTGGGAGAACAACTCCATTTGGCTCACTAACTTCACACACCATCAGGCTTCCAAGCAGCTCTCAAGGAAACTCAGTTTTCACACTCTATGCTTAGTGCCCTTTGAGTGCCTAGGACTGAAATGAAGCTTGGTGAGCATCCCACACAAACGAATGCTCCACATGCGGGTTTCACATGCCACCAACTCCACATTCACAGGCAACTTCAGCGCCAAAACCACTTTCAGATAGCCCTCAATGCAAAGGCTCTAGACGCAAATATTGGTGTGAGAGCTAATTCAATCAAGGAAACACAGCATGTTGGTGAAGGGCATATTGAAGAAGAATCAGCCGAGTGGTTCTTGTGGGAGAACAACTCATTTTGGCTCACTAACTTCACACACCATCAGGCTTCCAAGCAGCTCTCAAGGAAACTCAGTTTTCACACTCTATGCTTAGTGCCCTTTGAGTGCATTATCTAGGAATGAACATGGTAGAGCATCCCACACAAACGAATGCTCCACATGCGGGTTTCACATGCCACCAACTCCACATTCACAGGCAACTTCAGCGCCACAGACGTTTTCAGATAGCCCTCAATGCAAAGGCTCTAGAAGCAAATATTGGTGTGAGAGCTAATTCAATCATGAAAACATTGCATGCTTGTGAAGAGTATATTGAAGAAGAATCAGCCAAGTGGTTCTTGTGGGAGAACAACTCCATTTGGCTCACTAACTTCACACACCATCAGGCTTCCAAGCAGCTCTCAAGGAAACTCGGTTTTCACACTCTATGCTTAGTGCCCTTGAGTGCATTATCTAGGAATGAACCTGGTAGAGCATCCCACACAAACGAATGCTCCACATGCGGGTTTCACATGCCACCAACTCCACATTCACAGACAACTTCAGCGCCACAGCCGTTTGCAGATTTCCCTCAATGCAAAGTATCTAGACGCAAATATTGGTGTGAGAGCTAATTCAGTCAAGGAAACACTGCATGTTGGTGAAGGGCATATTGAAGAAGAATCAGCCGAGTGGTTCTTGTTGGAGAACAACTCATTTTGGCTCACTAACTTCACACACCATCAGGCTTCCAAGCAGCTCTCAAGGAAACTCAGTTTTCACACTCTATGCTTAGTGCCCTTTGAGTGCCTAGGACTGAAATGAAGCTTGGTGAGCATCCCACACAAACGAATGCTCCACATGCGGGTTTCACATGCCACCAACTCCACATTCACAGGCAACTTCAGCGCCACAGCCGTTTGCAGATAGCCCTCAATGCAAAGGCTCTAGACGAAAATATTGGTGTGAGAGCTAATTCAATCAAGGAAACACTGCATGTTGGTGAAGGGCATATTGAAGAAGAATCAGCCGAGTGGTTCTTGTGGGAGAACAACTCCATTTGGCTCACTAACTTCACACACCATCAGGCTTCCAAGCAGCTCTCAAGGAAACTCAGTTTTCACACTCTATGCTTAGTGCCCTTTGAGTGCCTAGGACTGAAATGAAGCTTGGTGAGCATCCCACACAAACGAATGCTCCACATGCGGGTTAAACATGCCACCAACTCCACATTCACAGGCAACTTCAGCGTCAATACCACTTTCAGATAGCCCTCAATGCAAAGGCTCTAGACGCAAATATTGGTGTGAGAGCTAATTCAATCAAGGAAACACTGCATGTTGGTTAAGGGCATATTTAAGAAGAATCAGCCAAGTGGTTCTTGTGGGAGAACAACTCCATATGTCTCACTAACTTCACACACCATCAGGCTTCCAAGCAGCTCTCAAGGAAACTCAGTTTTCACACTCTAGGCTTAGTGCCCATTGAGTGCATTATCTAGGAATGAACATGGTAGAGCATCCCACACAAATGAATGCTCCACATGCGGGTTTGACATGCCACCAACTCCACATTCACAGGCAACTTCAGTGCCACAGCCGGTTGCAGATAGACCTCAAAGCAAAGGCTCTAGACGCAAATATTGGTGTGAGAGCTAATTCAATCAAGGAAACACAGCATGTTGGTGAAGGGCATATTGAAGAAGAATCAGCCGAGTGGTTCTTGTGGGAGAACAACTCCATTTGGCTCACTAACTTCACACACCATCAGGCTTCCAAGCAGCTCTCAAGGAAACTCAGTTTTCACACTCTATGCTTAGGGCCCTTTGAGTGCATTATCTAGGAATGAACCTGGTAGAGCAGTCCACACAAACGAATGCTCCACATGCGGGTTTCACATGCCACCAACTCCACATTCACCGGCAACTTCAGCGCCACAGCCGTTTTCAGATAGCCCTCAATGCAAAGGCTCTAGAAGCAAATATTGGTGTGAGAGATAATTCAATCAAGAAAACATTGCATGTTGGTGAAGGGTATATTGAAGAAGAATCAGCCACGTGGTTCTTGTGGGAAAACAATTCCATTTGGCTCACTAACTTCACACACCATCAGGCTTCCAAGCAGCTCTCAAGGAAACTCAGTTTTCACACTCTATGCTTAGTGCCCTTTGAGTACATTATCTAGGAATGAACCTGGTAGAGCATCCCACACAAACGAATGCTCCACATGCGGGTTTCACATGCCACCAACTCCACATTCACAGGCAACTTCAGCGCGAAAACCACTTTCAGATAGCCCTCAATGCAAAGGCTCTAGACGCAAATATTGGTGTGAGAGCTAATTCAATCAAGGAAACACTGCATGTTGGTGAAGGGCATATTGAAGAAGAATCAGCCGAGTGGTTCTTGTGGGAGAACAACTCATTTTGGCTCACTAACTTCACACACCATCAGGCTTCCAAGCAGCTCTCAAGGAAACTCAGTTTTCACACTCTATGCTTAGTGCCCTTTGAGTGCCTAGGACTGAAATGAAGCTTGGTGAGCATCCCACACAAACGAATGCTCCACATGCGGGTTTCACATGCCATCAACTCCACACTCACAGGCAACTTCAGATCCACAGCCGTTTGCAGATAGCCCTCAATGCAAAGGCTCTAGACGAAAATATTGGTGTGAGAGCTAATTCAATCAAGGAAACACTGCATGTTGGTGAAGGGCATATTGAAGAAGAATCAGCCGAGTGGTTCTTGTGGGAGACCAACTCCATTTGGCTCACTAACTTCACACACCATCAGGCTTCCAAGCAGCTCTCAAGGAAACTCAGTTTTCACACTCTATGCTTAGTGCCCTTTGAGTGCATTATCTAGGAATGAGCCTGGTAGAGCATCCCACACAAACGAATGCTCCACATGCGGGTTTCACATGCCACCAACTCCACATTCACAGGCAACTTCAGCGCCACAGACGTTTGCAGATATCCCTCAATGCAAAGTCTCTAGAAGCAAATATTGGTGTGAGAGCTAATTCAATCAAGGAAACACTGCATGTTGGTGAAGGGCATATTGAAGAAGAATCAGCCGAGTGATTCGTGTGGGAGAACAACTCCATTTGGCTCACTAACTTCACACACCATCAGGCTTCCAAGCAGCTCTCAAGCAAACTCAGTTTTCACACTCTATGCTTAGTGCCCTTTGAGTGCCTAGGACTGAAATGAAGCTTGGTGAGCATCCCACACAAACGAATGCTCCACATGCGGGTTTCACATGCCACCAACTCCACATTCACAGGCAACTTCAGCGCCAAAACCACTTTCAGATAGCCCTCAATGCAAAGGCTCTAGACGCAAATATTGGTGTGAGAGCTAATTCAATCAAGGAAACACAGCATGTTGGTGAAGGGCATATTGAAGAAGAATCAGCCGAGTGGTTCTTGTGGGAGAACAACTCATTTTGGCTCACTAACTTCACACACCATCAGGCTTCCAAGCAGCTCTCAAGGAAACTCAGTTTTCACACTCTATGCTTAGAGCCCTTTGAGTGCATTATCTAGGAATGAACATGGTAGAGCATCCCACACAAACGAATGCTCCAAATGCGGGTTTCACATGCCACCAACTCCACATTCACAGGCAACTTCAGCGCCACAGACGTTTTCAGATAGCCCTCAATGCAAAGGCTCTAGAAGCAAATATTGGTGTGAGAGCTAATTCAATCATGAAAACATTGCATGCTGGTGAAGAGTATATTGAAGAAGAATCAGCCAAGTGGTTCTTGTGGGAGAACAACTCCATTTGGCTCACTAACTTCACACACCATCAGGCTTCCAAGCAGCTCTCAAGGAAACTCGGTTTTCACACTCTATGCTTAGTGCCCTTGAGTGCATTATCTAGGAATGGACCTGGTAGAGCATCCCACACAAACGAATGCTCCACATGCGGGTTTCACATGCCACCAACTCCACATTCACAGACAACTTCAGTGCCACAGCCGTTTGCAGATATCCCTCAATGCAAAGTATCTAGACGCAAATATTTGTGTGAGAGCTAATTCAATCAAGGAAACACTGCATGTTGGTGAAGGGCATATTGAAGAAGAATCAGCCGAGTGGTTCTTGTTGGAGAACAACTCATTTTGGCTCACTAACTTCACACACCATCAGGCTTCCAAGCAGCTCTCAAGGAAACTCAGTTTTCACACTCTATGCTTAGTGCCCTTTGAGTGCCTAGGACTGAAATGAAGCTTGGTGAGCATCCCACACAAACGAATGCTCTACATGCGGGTTTCACATGCCACCAACTCCACATTCACAGGCAACTTCAGCGCCACAGCCGTTTGCAGATAGCCCTCAATGCAAAGGCTCTAGACGAAAATATTGGTGTAAGAGCTAATTCAATCAAGGAAACACTGCATGTTGGTGAAGGGCATATTGAAGAAGAATCAGCCGAGTGGTTCTTGTGGGAGAACAACTCCATTTGGCTCACTAACTTCACACACCATCAGGCTTCCAAGCAGCTCTCAAGGAAACTCAGTTTTCACACTCTATGCTTAGTGCCCTTTGAGTGCCTAGGACTGAAATGAAGCTTGGTGAGCATCCCACACAAACGAATGCTCCACATGCGGGTTAAACATGCCACCAACTCCACATTCACAGGCAACTTCAGCGTCAATACCACTTTCAGATAGCCCTCAATGCAAAGGCTCTAGACGCAAATATTGGTGTGAGAGCTAATTCAATCAAGGAAACAGTGCATGTTGGTTAAGGGCATATTTAAGAAGAATCAGCCAAGTGGTTCTTGTGGGAGAACAACTCCATATGGCTCACTAACTTCAAACACCATCAGGCTTCAAAGCAGCTCTCAAGGAAACTCAGTTTTCACACTCTAGGCTTAGTGCCCATTGAGTGCATTATCTAGGAATGAACATGGTAGAGCATCTCACACAAATGAATGCTCCACATGCGGGTTTGACATGCCACCAACTCCACATTCACAGGCAACTTCAGTGCCACAGCCGTTTGCAGATAGACCTCAAAGCAAAGGCTCTAGACGCAAATATTGGTGTGAGAGCTAATTCAATCAAGGAAACACTGCATGTTGGTGAAGGGCATATTGAAGAAGAATCAGCCGAGTGGTTCTTGTGGGAGAACAACTCCATTTGGCTCACTAACTTCACACACCATCAGGCTTCCAAGCAGCTCTCAAGGAAACTCAGTTTTCACACTCTATGCTTAGTGCCCGTTGAGTGCCTAGGACTGAAATGAAGCTTGGTGAGCATCCCACACAAACGAATGCTCCACATGCGGGTTTCACATGCCACCAACTCCACATTCACAGGCAACTTCAGCGCCACAGCCGTTTTCAGATAGCCCTCAATGCAAAGGCTCTAGAAGCAAAGATTGGTGTGAGAGCTAATTCAATCAAGAAAACATTGCATGCTGGTGAAGGGTATATTGAAGAAGAATCAGCCAAGTGGTTCTTGGGGGAAAACAATTCCATTTGGCTCACTAACTTCACACACCATCAGGCTTCCAAGCAGCTCTCAAGGAAACTCAGTTTTCACACTCTATGCTTAGAGCCCTTTGAGTGCATTATCTAGGAATGAACCTGGTAGAGCATCCCACACAAACGAATGCTCCACATGCAGGTTTCACATGCCAGCAATTCCACATTCACAGGCAACTTCAGCGCCACAGCCGTTTTCAGATAGCCCTCAATGCAAAGGCTCTAGACGCAAATATTGGTGTGAGAGCTAATTCAATCAAGGAAACACTGCATGTTGGTGAAGGGCATATTGAAGAAGAATCAGCCGAGTGGTTCTTGTGGGAGAACAACTCCATTTGGCTCACTAACATCACACACCATCAGGCTTCCAAGCAGCTCTCAAGGAAACTCGGTTTTCACACTCTATGTTTAGTGCCATTTGAGTGCATTATGTAGGAATGAACCTGGTAGAGCATCCCACACAAACGAATGCTCCACATGCGGGTTTCACATGCCACCAACTCCACATTCACAGGCAACTTCAGCGCCACAGACGTTTTCAGATAGCCCTCAATGCAAAGGCTCTAGAAGCAAATATTGGTGTGAGAGCTAATTCAATCATGAAAACATTGCATGCTGGTGAAGAGTATATTGAAGAAGAATCAGCCAAGTGGTTCTTGTGGGAGAACAACTCCATTTGGCTCACTAACTTCACACACCATCAGGCTTCCAAGCAGCTCTCAAGGAAACTCGGTTTTCACACTCTATGCTTAGTGCCCTTGAGTGCATTATCTAGGAATGGACCTGGTAGAGCATCCCACACAAACGAATGCTCCACATGCGGGTTTCACATGCCACCAACTCCACATTCACAGACAACTTCAGTGCCACAGCCGTTTGCAGATATCCCTCAATGCAAAGTATCTAGACGCAAATATTTGTGTGAGAGCTAATTCAATCAAGGAAACACTGCATGTTGGTGAAGGGCATATTGAAGAAGAATCAGCCGAGTGGTTCTTGTTGGAGAACAACTCATTTTGGCTCACTAACTTCACACACCATCAGGCTTCCAAGCAGCTCTCAAGGAAACTCAGTTTTCACACTCTATGCTTAGTGCCCTTTGAGTGCCTAGGACTGAAATGAAGCTTGGTGAGCATCCCACACAAACGAATGCTCTACATGCGGGTTTCACATGCCACCAACTCCACATTCACAGGCAACTTCAGCGCCACAGCCGTTTGCAGATAGCCCTCAATGCAAAGGCTCTAGACGAAAATATTGGTGTGAGAGCTAATTCAATCAAGGAAACACTGCATGTTGGTGAAGGGCATATTGAAGAAGAATCAGCCGAGTGGTTCTTGTGGGAGAACAACTCCATTTGGCTCACTAACTTCACACACCATCAGGCTTCCAAGCAGC
Organism: Ochotona princeps; assembly: GCF_030435755.1. Lineage (NCBI taxonomy): Eukaryota > Metazoa > Chordata > Mammalia > Lagomorpha > Ochotonidae > Ochotona > Ochotona princeps. The sequence goes on along the minus strand of NW_026697360.1, from coordinate 20,004 downwards.
TCTCAAGGAAACTCAGTTTTCACACTCTATGCTTAGTGCCCTTTGAGTGCCTAGGACTGAAATGAAGCTTGGTGAGCATCCCACACAAACGAATGCTCCACATGCGGGTTAAACATGCCACCAACTCCACATTCACAGGCAACTTCAGCGTCAATACCACTTTCAGATAGCCCTCAATGCAAAGGCTCTAGACGCAAATATTGGTGTGAGAGCTAATTCAATCAAGGAAACAGTGCATGTTGGTTAAGGGCATATTTAAGAAGAATCAGCCAAGTGGTTCTTGTGGGAGAACAACTCCATATGGCTCACTAACTTCACACACCATCAGGCTTCAAAGCAGCTCTCAAGGAAACTCAGTTTTCACACTCTAGGCTTAGTGCCCATTGAGTGCATTATCTAGGAATGAACATGGTAGAGCATCTCACACAAATGAATGCTCCACATGCGGGTTTGACATGCCACCAACTCCACATTCACAGGCAACTTCAGTGCCACAGCCGTTTGCAGATAGACCTCAAAGCAAAGGCTCTAGACGCAAATATTGGTGTGAGAGCTAATTCAATCAAGGAAACACTGCATGTTGGTGAAGGGCATATTGAAGAAGAATCAGCCGAGTGGTTCTTGTGGGAGAACAACTCCATTTGGCTCACTAACTTCACACACCATCAGGCTTCCAAGCAGCTCTCAAGGAAACTCAGTTTTCACACTCTATGCTTAGTGCCCGTTGAGTGCCTAGGACTGAAATGAAGCTTGGTGAGCATCCCACACAAACGAATGCTCCACATGCGGGTTTCACATGCCACCAACTCCACATTCACAGGCAACTTCAGCGCCACAGCCGTTTTCAGATAGCCCTCAATGCAAAGGCTCTAGAAGCAAAGATTGGTGTGAGAGCTAATTCAATCAAGAAAACATTGCATGCTGGTGAAGGGTATATTGAAGAAGAATCAGCCAAGTGGTTCTTGGGGGAAAACAATTCCATTTGGCTCACTAACTTCACACACCATCAGGCTTCCAAGCAGCTCTCAAGGAAACTCAGTTTTCACACTCTATGCTTAGAGCCCTTTGAGTGCATTATCTAGGAATGAACCTGGTAGAGCATCCCACACAAACGAATGCTCCACATGCAGGTTTCACATGCCAGCAATTCCACATTCACAGGCAACTTCAGCGCCACAGCCGTTTTCAGATAGCCCTCAATGCAAAGGCTCTAGACGCAAATATTGGTGTGAGAGCTAATTCAATCAAGGAAACACTGCATGTTGGTGAAGGGCATATTGAAGAAGAATCAGCCGAGTGGTTCTTGTGGGAGAACAACTCCATTTGGCTCACTAACATCACACACCATCAGGCTTCCAAGCAGCTCTCAAGGAAACTCGGTTTTCACACTCTATGTTTAGTGCCATTTGAGTGCATTATGTAGGAATGAACCTGGTAGAGCATCCCACACAAACGAATGCTCCACATGCGGGTTTCACATGCCACCAACTCCACATTCACAGGCAACTTCAGCGCCACAGACGTTTGCAGATAGCCCTCAATGCAAAGGCTCTAGACGCAAATATTGGTGTGAGAGCTAATTCAATCAAGGAAACACTGCATGTTGGTGAAGGGCATATTGAAGAAGAATCAGCCGAGTGGTTCTTGTGGGAGAACAACTCATTTTGGCTCACTAACTTCACACACCATCAGGCTTCCAAGCAGCTCTCAAGGAAACTCAGTTTTCACACTCTATGCTTAGAGCCCTTTGAGTGCATTATCTAGGAATGAACATGGTAGAGCATCCCACACAAACGAATGCTCCACATGCGGGTTTCACATGCCACCAACTCCACATTCACAGGCAACTTCAGCGCCACAGACGTTTTCAGATATCCCTCAATGCAAAGTCTCTAGAAGCAAATATTGGTGTGAGAGCTAATTCAATCATGAAAACATTGCATGCTGGTGAAGAGTATATTGAAGAAGAATCAGCCAAGTGGTTCTTGTGGGAGAACAACTCCATTTGGCTCACTAACTTCACACACCATCAGGCTTCCAAGCAGCTCTCAAGGAAACTCGGTTTTCACACTCTATGCTTAGTGCCCTTGAGTGCATTATCTAGGAATGAACCTGGTAGAGCATCCCACACAAACGAATGCTCCACATGCGGGTTTCACATGCCACCAACTCCACATTCACAGGCAACTTCAGCGCGAAAACCACTTTCAGATAGCCCTCAATGCAAAGGCTCTAGACGCAAATATTGGTGTGAGAGCTAATTCAATCAAGGAAACACTGCATGTTGGTGAAGGGCATATTGAAGAAGAATCAGCCGAGTGGTTCTTGTTGGAGAACAACTCATTTTGGCTCACTAACTTCACACACCATCAGGCTTCCAAGCAGCTCTCAAGGAAACTCAGTTTTCACACTCTATGCTTAGTGCCCTTTGAGTGCCTAGGACTGAAATGAAGCTTGGTGAGCATCCCACACAAACGAATGCTCCACATGCGGGTTTCACATGCCACCAACTCCACATTCACAGGCAACTTCAGCGCCACAGCCGTTTGCAGATAGCCCTCAATGCAAAGGCTCTAGACGAAAATATTGGTGTGAGAGCTAATTCAATCAAGGAAACACTGCATGTTGGTGAAGGGCATATTGAAGAAGAATCAGCCGAGTGGTTCTTGTGGGAGAACAACTCCATTTGGCTCACTAACTTCACACACCATCAGGCTTCCAAGCAGCTCTCAAGGAAACTCAGTTTTCACACTCTATGCTTAGTGCCCTTTGAGTGCCTAGGACTGAAATGAAGCTTGGTGAGCATCCCACACAAACGAATGCTCCACATGCGGGTTAAACATGCCACCAACTCCACATTCACAGGCAACTTCACGTCAATACCACTTTCAGATAGCCCTCAATGCAAAGCCTCTAGACGCAAATATTGGTGTGAGAGCTAATTCAATCAAGGAAACACTGCATGTTGGTGAAGGGCATATTGAAGAAGAATCAGCCGAGTGGTTCTTGTGGGAGAACAACTCCATTTGGCTCACTAACTTCACACACCATCAGGCTTCCAAGCAGCTCTCAAGGAAACTCAGTTTTCACACTCTATGCTTAGTGCCCGTTGAGTGCCTAGGACTGAAATGAAGCTTGGTGAGCATCCCACACAAACGAATGCTCCACATGCGGGTTTCACATGCCACCAACTCCACATTCACAGGCAACTTCAGCGCCACAGCCGTTTTCAGATAGCCCTCAATGCAAAGGCTCTAGACGCAAATATTGGTGTGAGAGCTAATTCAATCAAGAAAACATTGCATGCTGGTGAAGGGTATATTGAAGAAGAATCAGCCAAGTGGTTCTTGGGGGAAAACAATTCCATTTGGCTCACTAACTTCACACACCATCAGGCTTCCAAGCAGCTCTCAAGGAAACTCAGTTTTCACACTCTATGCTTAGAGCCCTTTGAGTGCATTATCTAGGAATGAACCTGGTAGAGCATCCCACACAAACGAATGCTCCACATGCGGGTTTCACATGCCAGCAATTCCACATTCACAGGCAACTTCAGCGCCAAAACCATTTTCAGATAGCCCTCAATGCAAAGGCTCTAGACGGAAATAGTGGTGTGAGAGCTAATTCAATCAAGGAAACACTGCATGTTGGTGAAGGGCATATTGAAGAAGAATCAGCCGAGTGGTTCTTGTGGGAGAACAACTCCATTTGGCTCACTAACTTCACACACCATCAGGCTTCCAAGCAGCTCTCAAGGAAACTCGGTTTTCACACTCTATGTTTAGTGCCATTTGAGTGCATTATGTAGGAATGAACCTGGTAGAGCATCCCACACAAACGAATGCTCCACATGCGGGTTTCACATGCCACCAACTCCACATTCACAGGCAACTTCAGCGCCACAGACGTTTGCAGATAGCCCTCAATGCAAAGGCTCTAGACGCAAATATTGGTGTGAGAGCTAATTCAATCAAGGAAACACTGCATGTTGGTGAAGGGCATATTGAAGAAGAATCAGCCGAGTGGTTCTTGTGGGAGAACAACTCCATTTGGCTCACTAACATCACACACCATCAGGCTTCCAAGCAGCTCTCAAGGAAACTCAGTTTTCACACTCTATGCTTAGTGCCCTTTGAGTGCCTAGGACTGAAATGAAGTTTTGTGAGCATCCCACACAAACGAATGCTCCACATGCGGGTTTCACATGCCACCAACTCCACATTCACAGGCAACTTCAGCGCCACAGACGTTTGCAGATAGACCTCAATGCAAAGGCTCTAGAAGCAAATATTGGTGTGAGAGCTAATTCAATCAAGGAAACACTGCATGTTGGTGAAGGGCATATTGAAGAAGAATCAGACGAGTGGTTCTTGTGGGAGAACAACTCCATTTGGCTCACTAACTTCACACACCATCAGGTTTCCAAACAGCTCTCAAGGAAACTTAGTTTTCACACTCTATGCTTAGGGCCCTTTGAGTGCATTATCTAGGAATGAACCTGGTAGAGCAGTCCACACAAACGAATGCTCCACATGCGGGTTTCACATGCCACCAACTCCACATTCACAGGCAACTTCAGCGCCACAGCCGTTTTCAGATAGCCCTCAATGCAAAGGCTCTAGAAGCAAATATTGGTGTGAGAGCTAATTCAATCAAGAAAACATTGCATGCTGGTGAAGGGTATATTGAAGAAGAATCAGCCGAGTGGTTCTTGTGGGAAAACAATTCCATTTGGCTCACTAACTTCACACACCATCAGGCTTCCAAGCAGCTCTCAAGGAAACTCAGTTTTCACACTCTATGCTTAGTGCCCTTTGAGTACATTATCTAGGAATGAACCTGGTAGAGCATCCCACACAAACGAATGCTCCGCATGCGGGTTTCACATGCCACCAACTCACATTCACAGGCAACTTCAGCGCAAAAACCACTTTCAGATAGCCCTCAATGCAAAGGCTCTAGACGCAAATATTGGTGTGAGAGCTAATTCAATCAAGGAAACACTGCATGTTGGTGAAGGGCATATTGAAGAAGAATCAGCCGAGTGCTTCTTGTGGGAGAACAACTCATTTTGGCTCACTAACTTCACACACCATCAGGCTTCCAAGCAGCTCTCAAGGAAACTCAGTTTTCACACTCTATGCTTACTGCCCTTTGAGTGCCTAGGACTGAAATGAAGCTTGGTGAGCATCCCAAACAAACGAATGCTCCACATGCGGGTTTCACATGCCATCAACTCCACACTCACAGGCAACTTCAGCGCCACAGCCCTTTGCAGATAGCCCTCAATTCAAAGGCTCTAGACGAAAATATTGGTGTGAGAGCTAATTCAATCAAGGAAACACTGCATGTTGGTGAAGGGCATATTGAAGAAGAATCAGCCGAGTGATTCTTGTGGGAGAACAACTCCATTTGGCTCACTAACATCACACACCATCAGGCTTCCAAGCAGCTCTCAAGGAAACTCAGTTTTCACACTCTATGCTTAGTGCCCTTTGAGTGCATTATCTAGGAATGAACCTGGTAGAGCATCCCACAGAAACGAATGCTCCACATGCGGGTTTCACATGCCACCAACTCCACATTCACAGACAACTTCAGCACCACAGCCGTTTGCAGATATCCCTCAATGCAAAGGCTCTAGACGCAAATAGTGGTGTGAGAGCTAATTCAATCAAGGAAACACTGCATGTTGGTGAAGGGCATATTGAAGAAGAATCAGCCGAGTGATTCGTGTGGGAGAACAACTCCATTTGGCTCACTAACTTCACACACCATCAGGCTTCCAAGCAGCTCTCAAGGAAACTCAGTTTTCACACTCTATGCTTAGTGCCCTTTGAGTGCCTAGGACTTAAATGAAGCTTGGTGAGCATCCCACACAAACGAATGCTCCACATGCGGGTTTCACATGCCACCAACTCCACATTCACAGGCAACTTCAGCGCCACAGACGTTTGCAGATAGCCCTCAATGCAAAGGCTCTAGACGCAAATATTGGTGTGAGAGCTAATTCAATCAAGGAAACACTGCATGTTGGTGAAGGGCATATTGAAGAAGAATCAGCCGAGTGGTTCTTGTGGGAGAACAACTCATTTTGGCTCACTAACTTCACACACCATCAGGCTTCCAAGCAGCTCTCAAGGAAACTCAGTTTTCACACTCTATGCTTAGAGCCCTTTGAGTGCATTATCTAGGAATGAACATGGTAGAGCATCCCACACAAACGAATGCTCCACATGCGGGTTTCACATGCCACCAACTCCACATTCACAGGCAACTTCAGCGCCACAGACGTTTTCAGATATCCCTCAATGCAAAGTCTCTAGAAGCAAATATTGGTGTGAGAGCTAATTCAATCATGAAAACATTGCATGCTGGTGAAGAGTATATTGAAGAAGAATCAGCCAAGTGGTTCTTGTGGGAGAACAACTCCATTTGGCTCACTAACTTCACACACCATCAGGCTTCCAAGCAGCTCTCAAGGAAACTCGGTTGTCACACTCTATGCTTAGTGCCCTTGAGTGCATTATCTAGGAATGAACCTGGTAGAGCATCCCACACAAACGAATGCTCCACATGCGGGTTTCACATGCCACCAACTCCACATTCACAGGCAACTTCAGCGCGAAAACCACTTTCAGATAGCCCTCAATGCAAAGGCTCTAGACGCAAATATTGGTGTGAGAGCTAATTCAATCAAGGAAACACTGCATGTTGGTGAAGGGCATATTGAAGAAAAATCAGCCGAGTGGTTCTTGTTGGAGAACAACTCATTTTGGCTCACTAACTTCACACACCATCAGGCTTCCAAGCAGCTCTCAAGGAAACTCAGTTTTCACACTCTATGCTTAGTGCCCTTTGAGTGCCTAGGACTGAAATGAAGCTTGGTGAGCATCCCACACAAACGAATGCTCCACATGCGGGTTTCACATGCCACCAACTCCACATTCACAGGCAACTTCAGCGCCACAGCCGTTTGCAGATAGCCCTCAATGCAAAGGCTCTAGACGCAAATATTGGTGTGAGAGCTAATTCAATCAAGGAAACACTGCATGTTGGTGAAGGGCATATTGAAGAAGAATCAGCCGAGTGGTTCTTGTGGGAGAACAACTCCATTTGGCTCACTAACTTCACACACCATCAGGCTTCCAAGCAGCTCTCAAGGAAACTCAGTTTTCACACTCTATGCTTAGTGCCCGTTGAGTGCCTAGGACTGAAATGAAGCTTGGTGAGCATCCCACACAAACGAATGCTCCACATGCGGGTTTCACATGCCACCAACTCCACATTCACAGGCAACTTCAGCGCCACAGCCGTTTTCAGATAGCCCTCAATGCAAAGGCTCTAGACGCAAATATTGGTGTGAGAGCTAATTCAATCAAGAAAACATTGCATGCTGGTGAAGGGTATATTGAAGAAGAATCAGCCAAGTGGTTCTTGGGGGAAAACAATTCCATTTGGCTCACTAACTTCACACACCATCAGGCTTCCAAGCAGCTCTCAAGGAAACTCAGTTTTCACACTCTATGCTTAGAGCCCTTTGAGTGCATTATCTAGGAATGAACCTGGTAGAGCATCCCACACAAACGAATGCTCCACATGCGGGTTTCACATGCCAGCAATTCCACATTCACAGGCAACTTCAGCGCCAAAACCATTTTCAGATAGCCCTCAATGCAAAGGCTCTAGACGGAAATAGTGGTGTGAGAGCTAATTCAATCAAGGAAACACTGCATGTTGGTGAAGGGCATATTGAAGAAGAATCAGCCGAGTGGTTCTTGTGGGAGAACAACTCCATTTGGCTCACTAACTTCACACACCATCAGGCTTCCAAGCAGCTCTCAAGGAAACTCGGTTTTCACACTCTATGTTTAGTGCCATTTGAGTGCATTATGTAGGAATGAACCTGGTAGAGCATCCCACACAAACGAATGCTCCACATGCGGGTTTCACATGCCACCAACTCCACATTCACAGGCAACTTCAGCGCCACAGACGTTTGCAGATAGACCTCAATGCAAAGGCTCTAGAAGCAAATATTGGTGTGAGAGCTAATTCAATCAAGGAAACACTGCATGTTGGTGAAGGGCATATTGAAGAAGAATCAGCCGAGTGGTTCTTGTGGGAGAACAACTCCATTTGGCTCACTAACTTCACACACCATCAGGTTTCCAAACAGCTCTCAAGGAAACTTAGTTTTCACACTCTATGCTTAGGGCCCTTTGAGTGCATTATCTAGGAATGAACCTGGTAGAGCAGTCCACACAAACGAATGCTCCACATGCGGGTTTCACATGCCACCAACTCCACATTCACAGGCAACTTCAGCGCCACAGCCGTTTTCAGATAGCCCTCAATGCAAAGGCTCTAGAAGCAAATATTGGTGTGAGAGCTAATTCAATCAAGAAAACATTGCATGCTGGTGAAGGGTATATTGAAGAAGAATCAGCCGAGTGGTTCTTGTGGGAAAACAATTCCATTTGGCTCACTAACTTCACACACCATCAGGCTTCCAAGCAGCTCTCAAGGAAACTCAGTTTTCACACTCTATGCTTAGTGCCCTTTGAGTACATTATCTAGGAATGAACCTGGTAGAGCATCCCACACAAACGAATGCTCCGCATGCGGGTTTCACATGCCACCAACTCACATTCACAGGCAACTTCAGCGCAAAAACCACTTTCAGATAGCCCTCAATGCAAAGGCTCAAGACGCAAATATTGGTGTGAGAGCTAATTCAATCAAGGAAACACTGCATGTTGGTGAAGGGCATATTGAAGAAGAATCAGCCGAGTGCTTCTTGTGGGAGAACAACTCATTTTGGCTCACTAACTTCACACACCATCAGGCTTCCAAGCAGCTCTCAAGGAAACTCAGTTTTCACACTCTATGCTTACTGCCCTTTGAGTGCCTAGGACTGAAATGAAGCTTGGTGAGCATCCCAAACAAACGAATGCTCCACATGCGGGTTTCACATGCCATCAACTCCACACTCACAGGCAACTTCAGCGCCACAGCCATTTGCAGATAGCCCTCAATTCAAAGGCTCTAGAAGCAAATTTTGGTGTGAGAGCTAATTCAATCAAGGAAACACTGCATGTTGGTGAAGGGCATATTGAAGAAGAATCAGCCGAGTGATTCTTGTGGGAGAACAACTCCATTTGGCTCACTAACATCACACACCATCAGGCTTCCAAGCAGCTCTCAAGGAAACTCAGTTTTCACACTCTATGCTTAGTGCCCTTTGAGTGCATTATCTAGGAATGAACCTGGTAGAGCATCCCACAGAAACGAATGCTCCACATGCGGGTTTCACATGCCACCAACTCCACATTCACAGGCAACTTCAGCACCACAGCCGTTTGCAGATATCCCTCAATGCAAAGGCTCTAGACGCAAATAGTGGTGTGAGAGCTAATTCAATCAAGGAAACACTGCATGTTGGTGAAGGGCATATTGAAGAAGAATCAGCCGAGTGATTCGTGTGGGAGAACAACTCCATTTGGCTCACTAACTTCACACACCATCAGGCTTCCAAGCAGCTCTCAAGGAAACTCAGTTTTCACACTCTATGCTTAGTGCCCTTTGAGTGCCTAGGACTTAAATGAAGCTTGGTGAGCATCCCACACAAACGAATGCTCCACATGCGGGTTTCACATGCCACCAACTCCACATTCACAGGCAACTTCAGCGCCAAAACCACTTTCAGATAGCCCTCAATGCAAAGGCTCTAGACGCAAATATTGGTGTGAGAGCTAATTCAATCAAGGAAACACAGCATGTTGGTGAAGGGCATATTGAAGAAGAATCAGCCGAGTGGTTCTTGTGGGAGAACAACTCATTTTGGCTCACTAACTTCACACACCATCAGGCTTCCAAGCAGCTCTCAAGGAAACTCAGTTTTCACACTCTATGCTTAGTGCCCTTTGAGTGCATTATCTAGGAATGAACCTGGTAGAGCATCCCACACAAACGAATGCTCCACATGCGGGTTTCACATGCCACCAACTCCACATTCACAGGCAACTTCAGCACCACAGCCGTTTTCAGATAGCCCTCAATGCAAAGGCTCTAGAAGCAAATATTGGTGTGAGAGCTAATTCAATCATGAAAACATTGCATGCTGGTGAAGAGTATATTGAAGAAGAATCAGCCAAGTGGTTCTTGTGGGAGAACAACTCCATTTGGCTCACTAACTTCACACACCATCAGGCTTCCAAGCAGCTCTCAAGGAAACTCGGTTTTCACACTCTATGCTTAGTGCCCTTTGAGTGCATTATCTAGGAATGAACCTGGTAGAGCATCCCACACAAACGAATGCTCCACATGCGGGTTTCACATGCCACCAACTCCACATTCACAGGCAACTTCAGCGCCACAGCCGTTTGCAGATAGCCCTCAATGCAAAGGCTCTAGACGAAAATATTGGTGTGAGAGCTAATTCAATCAAGGAAACACTGCATGTTGGTGAAGGGCATATTGAAGAAGAATCAGCCGAGTGGTTCTTGTGGGAGAACAACTCCATTTGGCTCACTAACTTCACACACCATCAGGCTTCCAAGCAGATCTCAAGGAAACTCAGTTTTCACACTCTATGCTTAGGGCACTTTGAGTGCCTAGGACTGAAATGAAGCTTGGTGAGCATCCCACACATACGAATGCTCCACATGCGGGTTAAACATGCCACCAACTCCACATTCACAGGCAACTTCAGCGTCAATACCACTTTCAGATAGCCCTCAATGCAAAGGCTCTAGACGCAAATATTGGTGTGAGAGCTAATTCAATCAAGGAAACACTGCATGTTGGTTAAGGGCATATTTAAGAAGAATCAGCCAAGTGGTTCTTGTGGGAGAACAACTCCATATGGCTCACTAACTTCACACACCATCAGGCTTCCAAGCAGCTCTCAAGGAAACTCAGTTTTCACACTCTATGCTTAGTGCCCGTTGAGTGCCTAGGACTGAAATGAAGCTTGGTGAGCATCCCACACAAACGAATGCTCCACATGCGGGTTTCACATGCCACCAACTCCACATTCACAGACAACTTCAGCGCCACAGCCGTTTTCAGATAGCCCTCAATGCAAAGGCTCTAGACGCAAATAGTGGTGTGAGAGCTAATTCAATCAAGAAAATATTGCATGCTGGTGAAGGGTATATTGAAGAAGAATCAGCCAAGTGGTTCTTGGGGGAAAACAATTCCATTTGGCTCACTAACTTCACACACCATCAGGCTTCCAAGCAGCTCTCAAGGAAACTCAGTTTTCACACTCTATGCTTAGAGCCCTTTGAGTGCATTATCTAGGAATGAACCTGGTAGAGCATCCCACACAAACGAATGCTCCACATGCGGGTTTCACATGCCAGCAACTCCACATTCACAGGCAACTTCAGCGCGAAAACCTCTTTCAGATAGCCCTCAATGCAAAGCCTCTAGACGCAAATATTGGTGTGAGAGCTAATTCAATCAAGGAAACACTGCATGTTGGTGAAGGGCATATTGAAGAAGAATCAGCCAAGTGATTCTTGTGGCAGAACAACTCCATTTGGCTCACTAACGTCACACACCATCAGGCTTCCAAGCAGCTCTCAAGGAAACTCAGTTTTCACACTCTATGCTTAGTGTCCTTTGAGTGCATTATCTAGGAATGAACCTGGTAGAGCATCCCACACAAACGAATGCTCCACATGCGGGTTTCACATGCCACCAACTCCACATTCACAGGCAACTTCAGCGCCACAGACGTTTGCAGATAGACCTCAATGCAAAGGCTCTAGACGCAAATTTTGGAGTGAGAGCTAATTCAATCAAGGAAACAGTGCATCTTGGTGAAGGGCATATTGAAGAAGAATCAGCTGAGTGGTTCTTGTTGGAGAACAACTCATTTTGGCTCACTAACTTCACACACCATCAGGCTTCCAAGCAGCTCTCAAGGAAACTCAGTTTTCACACTCTATGCTTAGTGCCCTTTGAGTGCCTAGGACTGAAATGAAGCTGGGTGAGCATCCCAAACAAACGAATGCTCCACATGCGGCTTTCACATGCCATCAACTCCACACTCACAGGCAACTTCAGCGCCACAGCCATTTGCAGATAGCCCTCAATTCAAAGGCTCTAGACGCAAATATTGGTGTGAGAGCTAATTCAATCAAGGAAACACTGCATGTTGGTGAAGGGCATATTGAAGAAGAATCAGCCGAGTGATTCTTGTGGCAGAACAACTCCATTTGGCTCACTAACGTCACACACCATCAGGCTTCCAAGCAGCTCTCAAGGAAACTCAGTTTTCACACTCTATGCTTAGTGCCCTTTGAGTGCGTAGGACTGAAATGAAGCTTGGTGAGCATCCCACACAAACGAATGCTCCACATGCGGGTTTCACATGCCACCAACTCCACATTCACAGGCAACTTCAGCGCCACAGCCGTTTGCAGATAGACCTCAATGCAAAGGCTCTAGACGCAAATATTGGTGTGAGAGCTAATTCAATCAAGGAAACAGTGCATCTTGGTGAAGGGCATATTGAAGAAGAATCAGCCGAGTGGTTCTTGTGGGAGAACAACTCCATTTGGCTCACTAACTTCACACACCATCAGGCTTCCAAGCAGCTCTCAAGGAAACTCAGTTTTCACACTCTATGCTTAGTGCCCGTTGAGTGCATTATCTAGGAATGAGCCTGGTAGAGCAGTCCACACAAACGAATGCACCACATGCGGGTTTCACATGCCACCAACTCCACATTCACAGGCAACTTCAGCGCCACAGCCGTTTTCAGATAGCCCTCAATGCAAAGTCTCTAGAAGCAAATATTGGTGTGAGAGCTAATTCAATCAAGAAAACATTGCATGCTGGTGAAGGGTATATTGAAGAAGAATCAGCCAAGTGGTTCTTGTGGGAAAACAATTCCATTTGGCTCACTAACTTCACACACCATCAGGCTTCCAAGCAGCTCTCAAGGAAACTCAGTTTTCACACTCTATGCTTAGAGCCCTTTGAGTGCATTATCTAGGAATGAACCTGGTAGAGCATCCCACACAAACGAATGCTCCACATGCGGGTTTCACATGCCACCAACTCCACATTCACAGGCAACTTCAGCGCCAAAACCACTTTCAGATAGCCCTCAATGCAAAGGCTCTAGACGCAAATATTGGTGTGAGAGCTAATTCAATCAAGGAAACACTGCATGTTGGTGAAGGGCATATTGAAGAAGAATCAGCCGAGTGGTTCTTGTGGGAGAACAACTCATTTTGGCTCACTAACTTCACACACCATCAGGCTTCCAAGCAGCTCTCAAGGAAACTCAGTTATCACACTCTATGCTTAGTGCCCTTTTAGTGCCTAGGACTGAAATGAAGCTTGGTGAGCATCCCACACAAACGAATGCTCCACATGCGGGTTTCACATGCCATCAACTCCATACTCACAGGCAACTTCAGCGCCACAGCCATTTGCAGATAGCCCTCAATGCAAAGGCTCTAGACGCAAATATTGGTGTGAGAGCTAATTCAATCAAGGAAACACTGCATGTTGGTGAAGGGCATATTGAAGAAGAATCAGCCGAGTGGTTCTTGTGGGAGAACAACTCCATTTTGGCTCACTAACGTCACACACCATCAGGCTTCCAAGCAGCTCTCAAGGAAACTCAGTTTTCACACTCTATGCTTAGTGCCCTTTGAGTGCATTATCTAGGAATGAACCTGGTAGAGCATCCCACACAAACGAATGCTCCACATGCGGGTTTCACATGCCACCAACTCCACATTCACAGACAACTTCAGAACCACAGCCGTTTGCAGATATCCCTCAATGCAAAGGCTCTAGACGCAAATATTGGTGTGAGAGCTAATTCAATCAAGGAAACACTGCATGTTGGTGAAGGGCATATTGAAGAAGAATCAGCCGAGTGATTCGTGTGGGAGAACAACTCCATTTGGCTCACTAACTTCACACACCATCAGGCTTCCAAGCAGCTCTCAAGGAAACTCAGTTTTCACACTCTATGCTTAGTGCCCTTTGAGTGCCTAGGACTGAAATGAAGGTGGTAGAGCATCCCACACAAACGAATGCTCCACATGCGGGTTTCACATGCCACCAACTCCACATTCACACGCAACTTCAGCGCCACAGCAGATTGCAGATAGCCTCAATGCAAAGGCTCTAGACGCAAATATTTGTGTGAGAGCTAATTCAATCAAGGAAACACTGCATGTTGGTGAAGGGCATATTGAAGAAGAATCAGCCGAGTGGTTCTTGTGGGAGAACAACTCCTTTTGGCTCACTAACTTCACACACCATCAGGCTTCCAAGCAGCTCTCAAGGAAACTCAGTTTTCACACTCTATGCTTAGTGCCCGTTGAGTGCCTAGGACTGAAATGAAGCTTGGTGAGCATCCCACACAAACGAATGCTCCACATGCGGGTTTCACATGCCACCAACTCCACATTCACAGGCAACTTCAGCGCCACAGCTGTTTGCAGATAGCCCTCAATGCAAAGGCTCTAGACGCAAATATTGGTGTGAGAGCTAATTCAATCAAGGAAACACTGCATGTTGGTGAAGGGCATATTGAAGAAGAATCAGCCGAGTGGTTCTTGGGGGGGAACAACTCATTTTGGCTCACTAACTTCACACACCATCAGGCTTCCAAGCAGCTCTCAAGGAAACTCAGTTTTCACACTCTATGCTTAGTGCCCTTTGAGTGCCTAGGACTGAAATGAAGCTTGGTGAGCATCAAACACAAACGAATGCTTCACATGCAGGTTTCACATGCCACCAACTCCACATTCACAGGCAACTACAGCACCACAGCCGTTTTCAGATAGCCCTCAATGCAAAGGCTCTAGACGAAAATATTGGTGTGAGAGCTAATTCAATCAAGGAAACACTGCATGTTGGTGAAGGGCATATTGAAGAAGAATCAGCCGAGTGGTTCTTGTGGGAGAACAACTCCATTTGGCTCACTAACTTCACACACCATCAGGCTTCCAAGCAGCTCTCAAGGAAACTCGGTTTTCACACTCTATGCTTAGTGCCCTTTGAGTGCATTATCTAGGAATGAACCTGGTAGAGCATCCCACACAAACGAATGCTCCACATGCGGGGTTTCACATGCCACCAACTCCACATTCACAGGCAACTTCAGCGCCACAGCCGTTTGCAGATAGACCTCAATGCAAAGGCTCTAGACGCAAATTTTGGAGTGAGAGCTAATTCAATCAAGGAAACAGTGCATCTTGGTGAAGGGCATATTGAAGAAGAATCAGCCGAGTGGTTCTTGTGGGAGAACAACTCCATTTGGCTCACTAACTTCACACACCATCAGGCTTCCAAACAGCTCTCAAGGAAACTCAGTTTTCACACTCTATGCTTAGTGCCCGTTGAGTGCCTAGGACTGAAATGAAACTTGGTGAGCTTCCCACACAAACGAATGCTCCACATGCGGGTTTCACATGCCACCAACTCCACATTCACAGGCAACTTCAGCGCCACAGCCGTTTGCATATAGACCTCAATGCAAAGGCTCTAGACGCAAATTTTGGAGTGAGAGCTAATTCAATCAAGGAAACAGTGCATGTTGGTGAAGGGCATATTGAAGAAGAATCAGCCGAGTGGTTCTTGTGGGAGAACAACTCATTTTGGCTCACTAACTTCACACACCATCAGGCTTCCAAGCAGCTCTCAAGGAAACTCAGTTTTCACACTCTATGCTTAGTGCCCTTTGAGTGCCTAGGACTGAAATGAAGCTTGGTGAGCATCCCACACAAACGAATGCTCCACATGCGGGTTTCACATGCCACCAACTCCACATTCACAGGCAACTTCAGCGCCACAGCCATTTGCAGATAGCCCTCAATGCAAAGGCTCTAGACGAAAATATTGGTGTGAGAGCTAATTCAATCAAGGAAACACTGCATGTTGGTGAAGGGCATATTTAAGAAGAATCAGCCGAGTGATTCTTGTGGGAGAACAACTCCATTTGGCTCACTAACGTCACACACCATCAGGCTTCCAAGCAGATCTCAAGGAAACTCAGTTTTCACACTCTATGCTTAGTGCCCTTTGAGTGCCTAGGACTGAAATGAAGCTGGTAGAGCATCCCACACAAACGAATGCTCCACATGCGGGTTTCACATGCCACCAACTCCACATTCACACGCAACTTCAGCGCCAAAACCACTTTCAGATAGCCCTCAATGCAAAGGCTCTAGACGCAAATATTGGTGTGAGAGCTAATTCAATCAAGGAAACACTGCATGTTGGTGAAGGGCATATTGAAGAAGAATCAGCCGAGTGGTTCTTGTGGGAGAACAACTCATTTTGGCTCACTAACTTCACACACCATCAGGCTTCCAAGCAGCTCTTAAGGAAACTCAGTTTTCACACTCTATGCTTAGTGCCCTTTGAGTGCGTAGGACTGAAATGAAGCTTGGTGAGCATCCCACACAAACGAATGCTCCACATGCGGGTTTCACATGCCACCAACTCCACATTCACAGGCAACTTCAGCGCCACAGACGTTTGCATATAGACCTCAATGCAAAGGCTCTAGACGCAAATTTTGGAGTGAGAGCTAATTCAATCAAGGAAACACTGCATGTTGGTGAAGGGCATATTGAAGAAGAATCAGCCAAGTGGTTCTTGTGGGAGAACAACTCCATTTGGCTCACTAACTTCACACACCATCAGGCTTCCAAACAGCTCTCAAGGAAACTCAGTTTTCACACTCTATGCTTAGTGCCCTTTGAGTGCATTATCTAGGAATGAACCTGGTAGAGCATCCCACACAAACGAATGCTCCACATGCGGGTTTCACATGCCACCAACTCCACATTCACAGGCAACTTCAGCGCCACAGCCGTTTTCAGATAGCCCTCAATGCAAAGGATCTAGAAGCAAATATTGGTGTGAGAGCTAATTCAATCAAGAAAACATTGCATGCTGGTGAAGGGTATATTGAAGAAGAATCAGCCAATTGGTTCTTGTGGGAAAACAATTCCATTTGGCTCACTAACTTCACACACCATCAGGCTTCCAAGCAGCTCTCAAGGAAACTCAGTTTTCACACTCTATGCTTAGTGCCCGTTGAGTACATTATCTAGGAATTGAACCTGGTAGAGCATCCCACACAAACGAATGCTCCACATGCGGGTTTCACATGCCACCAACTCCACATTCACACGCAACTTCAGCGCCAAAACCACTTTAAGATAGCCCTCAATGCAAAGGCTCTAGACGCAAATATTGGTGTGAGAGCTAATTCAATCAAGGAAACACTGCATGTTGGTGAAGGGCATATTGAAGAAGAATCAGCCGAGTGGTTCTTGTGGGAGAACAACTCATTTTGGCTCACTAACTTCACACACCATCAGGCTTCCAAGCAGCTCTCAAGGAAACTCAGTTTTCACACTCTATGCTTAGTGCCCTTTGAGTGCCTAGGACTGAAATGAAGCTTGGTGAGCATCCCACACAAACGAATGCTCCACATGCGGGTTTCACATGCCATCAACTCCACACTCACAGGCAACTTCAGCGCCACAGCAGTTTGCAGATAGCCCTCAATGCAAAGGCTCTAGACGCAAATATTGGTGTGAGAGCTAATTCAATCAAGGAAACACTGCATGTTGGTGAAGGGCATATTGAAGAAGAATCAGCCGAGTGCTTCTTGTGGGAGAACAACTCCATTTGGCTCACTAACGTCACACACCATCAGGCTTCCAAGCAGCTCTCAAGGAAACTCAGTTTTCACACTCTATGCTTAGTGCCCTTTGAGTGCATTATCTATAAATGAACCTGGTAGAGCATCCCACACAAACGAATGCTCCACATGCGGGTTTCACATGCCACCAACTCCACATTCACAGACAACTTCAGCACCACAGCCGTTTGCAGATATCCCTCAATGCAAAGTCTCTAGAAGCAAATATTGGTGTGAGAGCTAATTCAATCAAGGAAACACTGCATGTTGGTGAAGGGCATATTGAAGAAGAATCAGCCGAGTGATTCGTGTGGGAGAACAACTCCATTTGGCTCACTAACTTCACACATCATCAGGCTTCCAAGCAGCTCCCAAGGAAACTCAGTTTTCGCACTCTATGCTTAGTGCCCTTTGAGTGCCTAGGACTGAAATGAAGCTTGGTGAGCATCCCACACAAACGAATGCTCCACATGCGGGTTTCACATGCCACCAACTCCACATTCACAGGCAACTTCAGTGCCACAGCCGTTTTCAGATAGCCCTCAATGCAAAGGCTCTAGACGCAAATATTGGTGTGAGAGCTAATTCAATCAAGGAAACACTGCATGTTGGTGAAGGGCATATTGAAGAAGAATCAGCCGAGTGGTTCTTGTGGGAGAACAACTCCATTTGGCTCACTAACTTCACACACCATCAGGCTTCCAAGCAGCTCTCAAGGAAACTCGGTTTTCACACTCTATGCTTAGTGCCCTTTGAGTGCATTATCTAGGAATGAACCTGGTAGAGCATCCCACACAAACGAATGCTCCACATGCGGGTTTCACATGCCACCAACTCCACATTCACAGACAACTTCAGTGCCACAGCCGTTTGCAGATAGCCCTCAATGCAAAGGCTCTAGACGCAAATATTGGTGTGAGAGCTAATTCAATCAAGGAAACACTGCATGTTGGTGAAGGGCATATTGAAGAAGAATCAGCCGAGTGGTTCTTGTTGGAGAACAACTCATTTTGGCTCACTAACTTCACACACCATCAGGCTTCCAAGCAGCTCTCAAGGAAACTCAGTTTTCACACTATATGCTTAGTGCCGTTTGAGTGCCTAGGACTGAAATGAAGCTTGGTGAGCATCCCACACAAACAAATGCTCCACATGCGGGTTTCACATGCCATCATCTCCACATTCACAGTCAACTTCAGCGCCACAGCCGTTTGCAGATAGCCCTCAATGCAAAGGCTCTAGACGCAAATATTGGTGTGAGAGCTAATTCAATCAAGGAAACATTGCATGCTGGTGAAGGGTATATTGAAGAAGAATCAGCCAAGTGGTTCTTGTGGGAAAACAATTCCATTTGGCTCACTAACTTCACACCATCAGGCTTCCAAGCAGTTCTCAAGGAAACTCAGTTTTCACACTCTATGCTTAGAGCCCTTTGAGTGCATTATCTAGGAATGAACCTGGTAGAGCATCCCACACAAACGAATGCTCCACATGCGGGTTTCACATGCCAGCAACTCCACATTCACAGGCAACTTCAGCGCGAAAACCTCTTTCAGATAGCCCTCAATGCAAAGCCTCTAGACGCAAATATTGGTGTGAGAGCTAATTCAATCAAGGAAACACTGCATGTTGGTGAAGGGCATATTGAAGAAGAATCAGCCAAGTGATTCTTGTGGCAGAACAACTCCATTTGGCTCACTAACGTCACACACCATCAGGCTTCCAAGCAGCTCTCAAGGAAACTCAGTTTTCACACTCTATGCTTAGTGTCCTTTGAGTGCATTATCTAGGAATGAACCTGGTAGAGCATCCCACACAAACGAATGCTCCACATGCGGGTTTCACATGCCACCAACTCCACATTCACAGGCAACTTCAGCGCCACAGACGTTTGCAGATAGACCTCAATGCAAAGGCTCTAGACGCAAATTTTGGAAGTGAGAGCTAATTCAATCAAGGAAACAGTGCATCTTGGTGAAGGGAATATTGAAGAAGAATCAGCTGAGTGGTTCTTGTTGGAGAACAACTCATTTTGGCTCACTAACTTCACACACCATCAGGCTTCCAAGCAGCTCTCAAGGAAACTCAGTTTTCACACTCTATGCTTAGTGCCCTTTGAGTGCCTAGGACTGAAATGAAGCTTGGTGAGCATCCCAAACAAACGAATGCTCCACATGCGGCTTTCACATGCCATCAACTCCACACTCACAGGCAACTTCAGCGCCACAGCCATTTGCAGATAGCCCTCAATTCAAAGGCTCTAGACGCAAATATTGGTGTGAGAGCTAATTCAATCAAGGAAA
>NW_026697359.1:20000-22500 GCF_030435755.1 Ochotona princeps | reverse complement strand
AGCTCAGGTCGGCCAGTTGCACTTAGTCTCTCAGCTCAGGTCGACCAGTTGCTTTTGGTCTCAGCGGAGGTCGACCAGTTGCATTTGCTCTCTCAGCTCAGGTCGACCAGTTGCTTTTGGTCTCAGCGGAGGTCGACCAGTTGCATTTGGTCTCAGCGGAGGTCGACCAGTTGCATTTGGTCTCTCAGCTCAGGTCGGCCAGTTGCACTTAGTCTCTCGGCGGTGGTCGACCAGCTGCCCGGCGGCAATTGACACACGCTATTTGCCAGCAGGTGTCACTCTTGACCTATTGATTGTCTGCATCCTCTCAGCCTTCTGAAACCTGACCTTCCCTACCCCTCCCCCCACTCTCTTGGCTCCCTCCTTGCCATCTCGGCACCGCTTCTCCTCCCACCCCGTTTAGATGTTCAATGCTAACTGACTTTCTTCTTTTCTTCCCCACCACCCCAACTCCCACCCCTCCACACATTTTCCCCATTGGACTACAGTGCTAGAATCCTTCCTAAGGAATCTGAATTCCATCCGTCCTATGCACTTGTTCAGCGTTGTTTCTCTCTTTTAAAAATTCTTTCTTTCTTTCTTTCTTTCTTTCTTTCTTTCTTTCTTTCTTTCTTTCTTTCTTCCTTCCTTCCTTCCTTTCTTTCTTTCCTTGTCTTTTCTTTCTTTCTGTATAGTTGGGGAGTCTTTCTAAAAATTGTTTCAACTTAAATTTCAGTTTTTCATTGACTTATGCATTTCTTTTTCCCCTTGCTTCAGAAAGAAAGGAACACTCGTTTCACCAGGGGAAGCTGGGCTCAACGTTGAGTAATGACCTGCTTCTGCTGGCCCCACCTGGGGCAGTACAATGCTGCCCACAGCCTTTTCCCGCCCGGGCTGCTTGCGAATTAGTCCAGCACTAAACCACCAAGCTGCTCAGGTGTGCCGTGTCGCGTATCAGACTCGAAAAGATATCCAGGAAAGAGGTGGGGGGGAGCTGCTGGGCTTAGGGTAAGGGGTTAGGGTTAGGGGTTAGAATAAGGGTTAGGGGTTGGGGTTAGGAGTCAGGGTTAGGGGTTAGGGGTTGGGTTAGGGTTAGGGTTAGGGGTTAGGGGTTAGGGTTAGGGTTAGGGTTAGGGGTTAGGGGTTAGGATTAGGGGTTAGGGTTAGGGGTTGGGGTTAGGAGTCAGGGTTAGGGGATGGGGTTTAGGGGTTAGGGGTTAGGGTTAGGCAAAGGGTTTAGGGTTAGGGGTTGGGGTTAGGAGTCAGGGTTAGGGGTTAGGAGTCAGGGTTAGGGGTTAGGATTAGGGTTAGGGTTAGGGTTTAGGGTTTAGGGTTAGGGTTAGGGTTAGGGTTAGGGGTTAGTGTTACGATTGGGGGTTGGGGTTAGGAGTCAGGGTCAGGGGTTAGGGTCAGGGGTTAGGGTTAGGGGTTAGGGTTAGGAGTCAGGGTCAGGGGTTAGGGGTTAGGGTTAAGTTTAGGGTTAGGGTTAGGGGTTAGGGTTAGGGTAAGCGTTAGGGTTTAGGGGTTAGGGTTAGGGTTTAGGGTTAGGGTTAGAGTTAGGCAGCATGCTACTTTCCCTACAAGTTTCCCATAGGTTGGAGAACACTGGAAATGACATCTCTCTCCCCCACCCTCCACCACCATCACCACCCCCACCGCTCTCCATCATTGCCTATCCAGATACAATGGTGTACCAGACACTGTTGGTAAATTCCACTCACTCACTCCCAGAATACAGATCATTCGATTTTACATTCGTGAGTTATTACCACCTATTTATCATTATTGATTGATTTTTCTCCTCACTTCTCTCTCTGAGATTTGGCTCAGTATCTTGTCAAAATGCAATGTGAACACCTCCAGATGGGACTCCGATGCCCATTGGTTTAGTTGTTTTGTTGAGGTTCTGTGCACATGAAGTCAGAAACGTTCAGTTTTTACACACACACACACACACACACACACACACACACAGGTTTGAGGCAAAAGCTGTTGAAAACCCTGTTTGTATGCTAAACAGAGCTGCGTGGCACTGAGGACCAGTATTCTATACTCTCTGGAATGCTGTGTTCACCAACGTTCTGAGTTCTCTAGGCCTGCATTTTGGGGACAAAGTCCTGAACTGACTGGTGAAGTGGTGGAAGATTCTCTCTCTCTCTCTCTCTCTCTCTCTCTCTCTCTGCCCCTCTCTCCCTCTCTCCCTCCTTCTCTCTTTCTCCCTCTCTCCCTCCCACCCTAACCCTTTCTTTTCCAAGGAAGGCAGTCGACCAGCTGCCTGGTTGCACTCAGTCTCTCAGCTCAGGTCGACCAGTTGCACTTAGTCTCTCAGCTCAGGTCGACCAGTTGCTTTTGGTCTCAGCGGAGGTCGACCAGTTGCATTTGCTCTCTCAGCTCAGGTCGACCAGTTGCTTTTGGTCTCAGCGGAGGTCGACCAGTTGCATTTGGTCTCAGCGGAGGTCGACCAGTTGCATTTGGTCTCTCAGCTCAGGTCGGCCAGTTGCACTTAGTCTCTCAGCTCAGG
>NW_026697359.1:0-2500 GCF_030435755.1 Ochotona princeps | reverse complement strand
GGGTTAGGGGATGGGGTTTAGGGGTTAGGGGTTAGGGTTAGGCAAAGGGTTTATGGTTAGGGGTTGGGGTTAGGAGTCAGGGTTAGGGGTTAGGAGTCAGGGTTAGGGGTTAGGATTAGGGTTAGGGTTAGGGTTTAGGGTTTAGGGTTAGGGTTAGGGTTAGGGTTAGGGGTTAGTGTTACGATTGGGGGTTGGGGTTAGGAGTCAGGGTCAGGGGTTAGGGTCAGGGGTTAGGGTTAGGGGTTAGGGTTAGGAGTCAGGGTCAGGGGTTAGGGGTTAGGGTTAAGTTTAGGGTTAGGGTTAGGGGTTAGGGTTAGGGTAAGCGTTAGGGTTTAGGGGTCTAGGGTTAGGGTTAGGGTTCAGGGTTAGAGTTAGGCAGCATGCTACTTTCCCTACAAGTTTCCCATAGGTTGGAGAACACTGGAAATGACATCTCTCTCCCCCACCCTCCACCACCATCACCACCCCCACCGCTCTCCATCATTGCCTATCCAGATACAATGGTGTACCAGACACTGTGGTAAATTCCACTCACTCACTCCCAGAATACAGATCATTCGATTTTACATTCGTGAGTTATTACCACCTATTTATCATTATTGATTGATTTTTCTCCTCACTTCTCTCTCTGAGATTTGGCTCAGTATCTTGTCAAAATGCAATGTGAACACCTCCAGATGGGACTCCGATGCCATTGGTTTAGTTGTTTTGTTGAGGTTCTGTGCACATGAAGTCAGAAACGTTCAGTTTTTACACACACACACACACACACACACACACACACACAGGTTTGAGGCAAAAAGCTGTTGAAAACCCTGTTTGTATGCTAAACAGAGCTGCGTGGCACTGAGGACCAGTATTCTATACTCTCTGGAATGCTGTGTTCACCAACGTTCTGAGTTCTCTAGGCCTGCATTTTGGGGACAAAGTCCTGAACTGACTGGTGAAGTGGTGGAAGATCTCTCTCTCTCTCTCTCTCTCTGCCCCTCTCTCCCTCTCTCCCTCCTTCTCTCTTTCTCCCTCTCTCCCTCCCACCCTAACCCTTTCTTTTCAAGGAAGGCAGTCGACCAGCTGCCTGGTTGCACTTAGTCTCTCAGCTCAGGTCGACCAGTTGCACTTAGTCTCTCAGCGGAGGTCGACCAGTTGCATTTGGTCTCAGCGGAGGTCGACCAGTGCATTTGGTCTCAGCGGAGGTCGACCAGTTGCATTTGGTCTCTCAGCTCAGGTCGGCCAGTTGCACTTAGTCTCTCGGCGGTGGTCGACCAGCTGCCCGGCGGCAATTGACACACGCTATTTGCCAGCAGGTGTCACTCTTGACCTATTGATTGTCTGCATCCTCTCAGCCTTCTGAAACCTGACCTTCCCTACCCCTCCCCCCACTCTCTTGGCTCCCTCCTTGCCATCTCGGCACCGCTTCTCCTCCCACCCCGTTTAGATGTTCAATGCTAACTGACTTTCTTCTTTTCTTCCCCACCACCCCAACTCCCACCCCTCCACACATTTTCCCCATTGGACTACAGTGCTAGAATCCTTCCTAAGGAATCTGAATTCCATCCGTCCTATGCACTTGTTCAGCGTTGTTTCTCTCTTTTAAAAATTCTTTCTTTCTTTCTTCTTTCTTTCTTTCTTTTTTCTCTTGTCTTTCTTCTTTCTTTCTTCCTTCTTCCTTCCTTTCTTTCTTTCCTTGTCTTTTCTTTCTTTCTTGTATAGTTGGGGAGTCTTTCTAAAAATTGTTTCAACTTAAATTTCAGTTTTTCATTGACTTATGCATTTCTTTTTCCCCTTGCTTCAGAAAGAAAGGAACACTCGTTTCACCAGGGGAAGCTGGCTCAACGTTGAGTAATGACCTGCTTCTGCTGGCCCCACCTGGGGCAGTACAATGCTCCCACAGCCTTTTCCCGCCCGGGCTGCTTGCGAATTAGTCCAGCACTAAACCACCAAGCTGCTCAGGTGTGCCGTGTCGCGTATCAGACTCGAAAGATATCCAGAAAGAGGTGGAGGGGAGCTCGCTGGGCTTAGGGTAAGCGGTTAGGGTTAGGGGTTAGAATAAGGGTTAGGGGTTGGGGTTAGGAGTCAGGGCTTAGGGGTTAGGAGTAGGGTTAGGGGTTAGGATTAGGGTTAGGGTTAGGGTTAGGGTTTAGGGTTCTATGGGTTAGGGTTAGGCGTTAGGGGAGTTAGTGTTACGATTGGGGGTTGGGGTTAGGAGTCCAGGATCAGGGGTTAGGGTCAGGGTTAGGGAGTTTAGGGTTTAGGGGTTAGGGGGTTAGGGTTAGGGTAAGCGTTAGGGTTTAGGGGTATAGGGTTAGGGTTTAGGGTTAGGGTTAGAGTTAGGCAGCATGCTACTTTCCCTACAAGTTTCCCATAGGTTGGAGAACACTGGAAATGACATCTCTCTCCCCCACCCTCCACCACCATCACCACCCACACCGCTCTCCACTCATTGCCTATCCAGATACAATGGTGTACCAGACACTGTTGGTAAATTCCACTCAGCTCACCA
>NW_026697358.1:0-38829 GCF_030435755.1 Ochotona princeps | reverse complement strand
TAAACACTGCATGTTGGTGAAGGGCATATTGAAGAAGGATCAGCCGAGTGGTTCTTGTGGGAGAACAACTCCATTTGGCTCACTAACTTCACACACCATCAGGCTTCCAAGCAGCTCTCAAGGAAACTCAGTTTTCACACTCTATGCTTAGTGCCCTTTGAGTGCATTATCTAGGAATTAACCTGGTAGAGCATCCCACACAAACGAATGCTCCACATGCCGGTTTCACATGCCACCAACTCCACATTCTCAGGCAACTTCAGCGCCACAGCTGTTTTCAGATAGCCCTCAATGCAAAGGCTCTAGACGCAAATATTGGTGTGAGAGCTAATTCAATCAAGGAAACACTGCATGTTGGTGAAGGGCATATTGAAGAAGGATCAGCCGAGTGGTTCTTGTGGGAGAACAACTCCATTTGGCTCACTAACTTCACACACCATCAGGCTTCCCAGCAGCTCTCAAGGAAACTCAGTTTTCACACTCTATGCTTAGTGCCCTTTGAGTGCATTATCTAGGGATGAACCTGGTAGAGCATCCCACACAAACGAATGCTCCACATGCGGGTTTCACATGCCACCAACTCCACATTCACAGGCAACTTCAGCGCCACAGCCGTTTTCAGATAGCCCTCAATGCAAAGGCTCTAGACGCAAATATTGGTGTGAGAGCTAATTCAATCAAGGAAACACTGCATGTTGGTGAAGGGCATATTGAAGAAGGATCAGCCGAGTGGTTCTTGTGGGAGAACAACTCCATTTGGCTCACTAACTTCACACACCATCAGCCCTCCAAGCAGCTCTCAAGGAAACTCAGTTTTCACACTCTAGGCTTAGTGCCCTTTGAGTGCATTATCTAGGGATGAACCTGGTAGAGCATCCCACACAAACGAATGCTCCACATGCGGGTTTCACATGCCACCAACTCCACATTCACAGGCAACTTCAGCGCCACAGCCATTTTCAATAGCCCTTAATGCAAAGGCTCTAGACGCAAATATTGGTGTGAGAGCTAATTCAATCAAGGAAACACTGCATGTTGGTGAAGGGCAAATTGAAGAAGGATCAGCCGAGTGGTTCTTGTGGGAGGACAACTCCATTTGGCTCACTAACTTCACACACCATCAGGCTTCCAAGCAGCTCTCAAGGAAACTCAGTTTTCACACTCTAGGCTTAGTGCCCTTTGAGTGCATTATCTAGGAATGAACCTGGTAGAGCATCCCACACAAACGAATGCTCCACATGCGGGTTTCACATGCCACCAACTCCACATTCTCAGGCAACTTCAGCGCCACAGCTGTTTTCAGATAGCCCTCAATGCAAAGGCTCTAGACGCAAATATTGGTGTGAGAGCTAATTCAATCAAGGAAACACTGCATGTTGGTGAAGGGCATATTGAAGAAGGATCAGCCGAGTGGTTCTTGTGGGAGAACAACTCCATTTGGCTCACTAACTTCACACACCATCAGGCTTCCAAGCAGCTCTCAAGGAAACTCAGTTTTCACACGCTAGGCTTAGTGCCCTTTGAGTGCATTATCTAGGGATGAACCTGGTAAAGCATCCCACACAAACGAATGCTCCACATGCGAGTTTCACATGCCACCAACTCCACATTCTCAGGCAACTTCAGCGCCACAGCCGTTTTCAGATAGCCCTCAATGCAAAGGCTCTAGACGCAAATATTGGTGTGAGAGCTAATTCAATCAAGGAAACACTGCATGTTGGTGAAGGGCATATTGAAGAAGGATCAGCCGAGTGGTTCTTGTGGGAGAACAACTCCATTTGGCTCACTAACTTCACACACCATCAGGCTTCCAAGCAGCTCTCAAGAAAACTCCAGTTTTCACACTCTATGCTTAGTGCCCTTTGAGTGCATTATCTAGGGATGAACCTGGTAGAGCATCCCACACAAACGAATGCTCCACATGCGGGTTTCACATGCCACCAACTCCACATTCTCAGGCAACTTCAGCGCCACAGCCATTTTCAGATAGCCCTCAATGCAAAGGCTCTAGACGCAAATATTGGTGTGAGAGCTAATTCAATCAAGGAAACACTGCATGTTGGTGAAGGGCATATTGAAGAAGGATCAGCCGAGTGGTTCTTGTGGAGAACAACTCCATTTGGCTCACTAACTTCACACACCATCAGGCTTCCAAGCAGCTCTCAAGGAAACTCAGTTTTCACACTCTATGCTTAGTGCCCTTTGAGTGCATTATCTAGGAATTAACCTGGCAGAGCATCCCACACAAACGAATGCTCCACATGCCGGTTTCACATGCCACCAACTCCACATTCTCAGGCAACTTCAGCGCCACAGCTGTTTTCAGATAGCCCTCAATGCAAAGGCTCTAGACGCAAATATTGGTGTGAGAGCTAATTCAATCAAGGAAACACTGCATGTTGGTGAAGGGCATATTGAAGAAGGATCAGCCGAGTGGTTCTTGTGGGAGAACAACTCCATTTGGCTCACTAACTTCACACACCATCAGGCTTCCAAGCAGCTCTCAAGGAAACTCTGTTTTCACACTCTATGCTTAGTGCCCTTTGAGTGCATTATCTAGGAATGAACCTAGTAGAGCATCCCACACAAACGAATGCTCCACATGCGGGTTTCACATGCCACCAACTCCACATTCAAGGCAACTTCAGCGCCACAGCCGTTTTCAGATAGCCCTCAATGCAAAGGCTCTAGACGCAAATATTGGTGTGAGAGCTAATTCAATCAAGGAAACACTGCATGTTGGTGAAGGGCATATTGAAGAAGGATCAGCCGAGTGGTTCTTGTGGGAGAACAACTCCATTTGGCTCACTAACTTCACACACCATCAGGCTTCCAAGCAGCTCTCAAGGAAACTCAGTTTTCACACTCTATGCTTAGTGCCCTTTGAGTGCATTATCTAGGGATGAACCTGGTAGAGCATCCCACACAAACGAATGCTCCACATGCGGGTTTCACATGCCACCAACTCCACATTCACAGGCAACTTCAGCGCCACAGCCGTTTTCAGATAGCCCTCAATGCAAAGGCTCTAGACGCAAATATTGGTGTGAGAGCTAATTCAATCAAGGAAACACTGCATGTTGGTGAAGGGCATATTGAAGAAGGATCAGCCGAGTGGTTCTTGTGGGAGAACAACTCCATTTGGCTCACTAACTTCACACACCATCAGCCCTCCAAGCAGCTCTCAAGGAAACTCCAGTTTTCACACTCTAGGCTTAGTGCCCTTTGAGTGCATTATCTAGGGATGAACCTGGTAGAGCATCCCACACAAACGAATGCTCCACATGCGGGTTTCACATGCCACCAACTCCACATTCACAGGCAACTTCAGCGCCACAGCCATTTTCAATAGCCCTTAATGCAAAGGCTCTAGACGCAAATATTGGTGTGAGAGCTAATTCAATCAAGGAAACACTGCATGTTGGTGAAGGGCAAATTGAAGAAGGATCAGCCGAGTGGTTCTTGTGGGAGGACAACTCCATTTGGCTCACTAACTTCACACACCATCAGGCTTCCAAGCAGCTCTCAAGGAAACTCAGTTTTCACACTCTAGGCTTAGTGCCCTTTGAGTGCATTATCTAGGAATGAACCTGGTAGAGCATCCCACACAAACGAATGCTCCACATGCGGGTTTCACATGCCACCAACTCCACATTCTCAGGCAACTTCAGCGCCACAGCTGTTTTCAGATAGCCCTCAATGCAAAGGCTCTAGACGCAAATATTGGTGTGAGAGCTAATTCAATCAAGGAAACACTGCATGTTGGTGAAGGGCATATTGAAGAAGGATCAGCCGAGTGGTTCTTGTGGGAGAACAACTCCATTTGGCTCACTAACTTCACACACCATCAGGCTTCCAAGCAGCTCTCAAGGAAACTCAGTTTTCACACGCTAGGCTTAGTGCCCTTTGAGTGCATTATCTAGGGATGAACCTGGTAAAGCATCCCACACAAACGAATGCTCCACATGCGAGTTTCACATGCCACCAACTCCACATTCTCAGGCAACTTCAGCGCCACAGCCGTTTTCAGATAGCCCTCAATGCAAAGGCTCTAGACGCAAATATTGGTGTGAGAGCTAATTCAATCAAGGAAACACTGCATGTTGGTGAAGGGCATATTGAAGAAGGATCAGCCGAGTGGTTCTTGTGGGAGAACAACTCCATTTGGCTCACTAACTTCACACACCATCAGGCTTCCAAGCAGCTCTCAAGAAAACTCAGTTTTCACACTCTATGCTTAGTGCCCTTTGAGTGCATTATCTAGGGATGAACCTGGTAGAGCATCCCACACAAACGAATGCTCCACATGCGGGTTTCACATGCCACCAACTCCACATTCTCAGGCAACTTCAGCCCACAGCCATTTTCAGATAGCCCTCAATGCAAAGGCTCTAGACGCAAATATTGGTGTGAGAGCTAATTCAATCAAGGAAACACTGCATGTTGGTGAAGGGCATATTGAAGAAGGATCAGCCGAGTGGTTCTTGTGGGAGAACAACTCCATTTGGCTCACTAACTTCACACACCATCAGGCTTCCAAGCAGCTCTCAAGGAAACTCAGTTTTCACACTCTATGCTTAGTGCCCTTTGAGTGCATTATCTAGGAATTAACCTGGTAGAGCATCCCACACAAACGAATGCTCCACATGCCGGTTTCACATGCCACCAACTCCACATTCTCAGGCAACTTCAGCGCCACAGCTGTTTTCAGATAGCCCTCAATGCAAAGGCTCTAGACGCAAATATTGGTGTGAGAGCTAATTCAATCAAGGAAACACTGCATGTTGGTGAAGGGCATATTGAAGAAGGATCAGCCGAGTGGTTCTTGTGGGAGAACAACTCCATTTGGCTCACTAACTTCACACACCATCAGGCTTCCAAGCAGCTCTCAAGGAAACTCTGTTTTCACACTCTATGCTTAGTGCCCTTTGAGTGCATTATCTAGGAATGAACCTAGTAGAGCATCCCACACAAACGAATGCTCCACATGCGGGTTTCACATGCCACCAACTCCACATTCAAGGCAACTTCAGCGCCACAGCCGTTTTCAGATAGCCCTCAATGCAAAGGCTCTAGACGCAAATATTGGTGTGAGAGCTAATTCAATCAAGGAAACACTGCATGTTGGTGAAGGGCATATTGAAGAAGGATCAGCCGAGTGGTTCTTGTGGGAGAACAACTCCATTTGGCTCACTAACTTCACACACCATCAGGCTTCCAAGCAGCTCTCAAGGAAACTCAGTTTTCACACTCTATGCTTAGTGTCCTTTGAGTGCATTATCTAGGGATGAACCTGGTAGAGCATCCCACACAAACGAATGCTCCACATGCGGGTTTCACATGCCACCAACTCCACATTCACAGGCAACTTCAGCGCCACA
This sequence comes from Ochotona princeps, assembly GCF_030435755.1. Classification (NCBI taxonomy): domain Eukaryota; kingdom Metazoa; phylum Chordata; class Mammalia; order Lagomorpha; family Ochotonidae; genus Ochotona; species Ochotona princeps. Next base: position 33,448 of record NW_026697358.1, on the reverse strand, counting down.
GCCGTTTTCAGATAGCCCTCAATGCAAAGGCTCTAGACGCAAATATTGGTGTGAGAGCTAATTCAATCAAGGAAACACTGCATGTTGGTGAAGGGCATATTGAAGAAGGATCAGCCGAGTGGTTCTTGTGGGAGAACAACTCCATTTGGCTCACTAACTTCACACACCATCAGGCTTCCAAGCAGCTCTCAAGGAAACTCAGTTTTCACACGCTAGGCTTAGTGCCCTTTGAGTGCATTATCTAGGGATGAACCTGGTAAAGCATCCCACACAAACGAATGCTCCACATGCGGGTTTCACATGCCACCAACTCCACATTCTCAGGCAACTTCAGCGCCACAGCCGTTTTCAGATAGCCCTCAATGCAAAGGCTCTAGACGCAAATATTGGTGTGAGAGCTAATTCAATCAAGGAAACACTGCATGTTGGTGAAGGGCATATTGAAGAAGGATCAGCCGAGGGGTTCTTGTGGAGAACAACTCCATTTGGCTCACTAACTTCACACACCATCAGGCTTCCAAGCAGCTCTCAAGGAAACTCAGTTTTCACACTCTAGGCTTAGTGCCCTTTGAGTACCTAGGACTAAAATGAAGCTTGGTGAGCATCCCACACAAACGAATGCTCCACATGCGGGTTTCACATGCCACCAACTCCACATTCACAGGCAACTTCAGCGCCACAGCCATTTTCAATAGCCCTTAATGCAAAGGCTCTAGACGCAAATATTGGTGTGAGAGCTAATTCAATCAAGGAAACACTGCATGTTGGTGAAGGGCAAATTGAAGAAGGATCAGCCGAGTGGTTCTTGTGGGAGGACAACTCCATTTGGCTCACTAACTTCACACACCATCAGGCTTCCAAGCAGCTCTCAAGGAAACTCAGTTTTCACACTCTAGGCTTAGTGCCCTTTGAGTGCATTATCTAGGAATGAACCTGGTAGAGCATCCCACACAAACGAATGCTCCACATGCGGGTTTCACATGCCACCAACTCCACATTCTCAGGCAACTTCAGCGCCACAGCTGTTTTCAGATAGCCCTCAATGCAAAGGCTCTAGACGCAAATATTGGTGTGAGAGCTAATTCAATCAAGGAAACACTGCATGTTGGTGAAGGGCATATTGAAGAAGGATCAGCCGAGTGGTTCTTGTGGGAGAACAACTCCATTTGGCTCACTAACTTCACACACCATCAGGCTTCCAAGCAGCTCTCAAGGAAACTCAGTTTTCACACGCTAGGCTTAGTGCCCTTTGAGTGCATTATCTAGGGATGAACCTGGTAAAGCATCCCACACAAACGAATGCTCCACATGCGAGTTTCACATGCCACCAACTCCACATTCTCAGGCAACTTCAGCGCCACAGCCGTTTTCAGATAGCCCTCAATGCAAAGGCTCTAGACGCAAATATTGGTGTGAGAGCTAATTCAATCAAGGAAACACTGCATGTTGGTGAAGGGCATATTGAAGAAGGATCAGCCGAGTGGTTCTTGTGGGAGAACAACTCCATTTGGCTCACTAACTTCACACACCATCAGGCTTCCAAGCAGCTCTCAAGAAAACTCAGTTTTCACACTCTATGCTTAGTGCCCTTTGAGTGCATTATCTAGGGATGAACCTGGTAGAGCATCCCACACAAACGAATGCTCCACATGCGGGTTTCACATGCCACCAACTCCACATTCTCAGGCAACTTCAGCGCCACAGCCATTTTCAGATAGCCCTCAATGCAAAGGCTCTAGACGCAAATATTGGTGTGAGAGCTAATTCAATCAAGGAAACACTGCATGTTGGTGAAGGGCATATTGAAGAAGGATCAGCCGAGTGGTTCTTGTGGGAGAACAACTCCATTTGGCTCACTAACTTCACACACCATCAGGCTTCCAAGCAGCTCTCAAGGAAACTCAGTTTTCACACTCTATGCTTAGTGCCCTTTGAGTGCATTATCTAGGAATTAACCTGGTAGAGCATCCCACACAAACGAATGCTCCACATGCCGGTTTCACATGCCACCAACTCCACATTCTCAGGCAACTTCAGCGCCACAGCTGTTTTCAGATAGCCCTCAATGCAAAGGCTCTAGACGCAAATATTGGTGTGAGAGCTAATTCAATCAAGGAAACACTGCATGTTGGTGAAGGGCATATTGAAGAAGGATCAGCCGAGTGGTTCTTGTGGGAGAACAACTCCATTTGCTCACTAACTTCACACACCATCAGGCTTCCAAGCAGCTCTCAAGGAAACTCTGTTTTCACACTCTATGCTTAGTGCCCTTTGAGTGCATTATCTAGGAATGAACCTAGTAGAGCATCCCACACAAACGAATGCTCCACATGCGGGTTTCACATGCCACCAACTCCACATTCAAGGCAACTTCAGCGCCACAGCCGTTTTCAGATAGCCCTCAATGCAAAGGCTCTAGACGCAAATATTGGTGTGAGAGCTAATTCAATCAAGGAAACACTGCATGTTGGTGAAGGGCATATTGAAGAAGGATCAGCCGAGTGGTTCTTGTGGGAGAACAACTCCATTTGGCTCACTAACTTCACACACCATCAGGCTTCCAAGCAGCTCTCAAGGAAACTCAGTTTTCACACTCTATGCTTAGTGCCCTTTGAGTGCATTATCTAGGGATGAACCTGGTAGAGCATCCCACACAAACGAATGCTCCACATGCGGGTTTCACATGCCACCAACTCCACATTCACAGGCAACTTCAGCGCCACAGCCGTTTTCAGATAGCCCTCAATGCAAAGGCTCTAGACGCAAATATTGGTGTGAGAGCTAATTCAATCAAGGAAACACTGCATGTTGGTGAAGGGCATATTGAAGAAGGATCAGCCGAGTGGTTCTTGTGGGAGAACAACTCCATTTGGCTCACTAACTTCACACACCATCAGGCTTCCAAGCAGCTCTCAAGGAAACTCAGTTTTCACACGCTAGGCTTAGTGCCCTTTGAGTGCATTATCTAGGGATGAACCTGGTAAAGCATCCCACACAAACGAATGCTCCACATGCGGGTTTCACATGCCACCAACTCCACATTCTCAGGCAACTTCAGCGCCACAGCCGTTTTCAGATAGCCCTCAATGCAAAGGCTCTAGACGCAAATATTGGTGTGAGAGCTAATTCAATCAAGGAAACACTGCATGTTGGTGAAGGGCATATTGAAGAAGGATCAGCCGAGGGGTTCTTGTGGGAGAACAACTCCATTTGGCTCACTAACTTCACACACCATCAGGCTTCCAAGCAGCTCTCAAGGAAACTCAGTTTTCACACTCTAGGCTTAGTGCCCTTTGAGTACCTAGGACTAAAATGAAGCTTGGTGAGCATCCCACACAAATGAATGCTCCACATGCGGGTTTCACATGCCACCAACTCCACATTCACAGGCAACTTCAGCGCCACAGCCGTTTTCAGATAGCCCTCAATGCAAAGGCTCTAGACGCAAATATTGGTGTGAGAGCTAATTCAATCAAGGAAACACTGCATGTTGGTGAAGGGCATATTGAAGAAGGATCAGCCGAGTGGTTCTTGTGGGAGAACAACTCCATTTGGCTCACTAACTTCACACACCATCAGGCTTCCAAGCAGCTCTCAAGGAAACTCAGTTTTCACACTCTATGATTAGTGCCCTTTGAGTGCATTATCTAGGAATGAACCTGGTAGAGCATCCCACACAAACGAATGCTCCACATGCGGGTTTCACATGCCACCAACTCCACATTCACAGGCAACTTCAGCGCCACTTGCCGTTTTCAGATAGCCCTCAATGCAAAGCCTCTAAACGCAAATATTGGTGTGAGAGCTAATTCAATCAAGAAAACACTGCATGTTGGTGAAGGGCATATTGAAGAAGGATCAGCCGAGTGGTTCTTGTGGGAGAACAACTCCATTTGGCTCACTAACTTCACACACCATCAGGCTTCCAAGCAGCTCTCAAGGAAACTCAGTTTTCACACTCTAGGCTTAGTGCCCTTTGAGTGCATTATCTAGGGATGAACCTGGTAGAGCATCCCACACAAACGAATGCTCCACATGCGGGTTTCACATGCCACCAACTCCACATTCACAGGCAACTTCAGCGCCACAGCCGTTTTCAGATAGCCCTCAATGCAAAGGCTCTAGACGCAAATATTGGTGTGAGAGCTAATTCAATCAAGGAAACACTGCATGTTGGTGAAGGGCATATTGAAGAAGGATCAGCCGAGTGGTTCTTGTGGGAGAACAACTCCATTTGGCTCACTAACTTCACACACCATCAGGCTTCCAAGCAGCTCTCAAGGAAACTCAGTTTTCACACTCTATGCTTAGTGCCCTTTGAGTGCATTATCTAGGGATGAACCTGGTAGAGCATCCCACACAAACGAATGCTCCACATGCGGGTTTCACATGCCACCAACTCCACATTCTCAGGCAACTTCAGCGCCACAGCCGTTTTCAGATAGCCCTCAATGCAAAGGCTCTAGACGCAAATATTGGTGTGAGAGCTAATTCAATCAAGGAAACACTGCATGTTGGTGAAGGGCATATTGAAGAAGGATCAGCCGAGTGGTTCTTGTGGGAGAACAACTCCATTTGGCTCACTAACTTCACACACCATCAGGCTTCCAAGCAGCTCTCAAGGAAACTCAGTTTTCACACTCTATGCTTAGTGCCCTTTGAGTGCATTATCTAGGAATGAACCTGGTAGAGCATCCCACACAAACGAATGCTCCACATGCGGGTTTCACATGCCACCAACTCCACATTCACAGGCAACTTCAGCGCCACTGCCGTTTTCAGATAGCCCTCAATGGAAAGCCTCTAAACGCAAATACTGGTGTGAGAGCTAATTCAATCAAGGAAACACTGCATGTTGGTGAAGGGCATATTGAAGAAGGATCAGCCCAGTGGTTCTTGTGGGAGAACAACTCCTTTGGCTCACTAACTTCACACAGCATCAGGCTTCCAAGCAGCTCTCAAGGAAACTCAGTTTTCACACTCTAGGCTTAGTGCCCTTTGAGTGCATTATCTAGGGATGAACCTGGTAGAGCATCCCACACAAACGAATGCTCCACATGCGGGTTTCACATGCCACCAACTCCACATTCACAGGCAACTTCAGCGCCACAGCCGTTTTCAGATAGCCCTCAATGCAAAGGCTCTAGACGCAAATATTGGTGTGAGAGCTAATTCAATCAAGGAAACACTGCATGTTGGTGAAGGGCATATTGAAGAAGGATCAGCCGAGTGGTTCTTGTGGGAGAACAACTCCATTTGGCTCACTAACTTCACACACCATCAGGCTTCCAAGCAGCTCTCAAGGAAACTCAGTTTTCACACTCTATGCTTAGTGCCCTTTGAGTGCATTATCTAGGAATGAACCTGGTAGAGCATCCCACACAAACGAATGCTCCACATGCGGGTTTCACATGCCACCAACTCCACATTCACAGGCAACTTCAGCGCCACAGCCGTTTTCAGATAGCCCTCAATGCAAAGGCTCTAGACGCAAATATTGGTGTGAGAGCTAATTCAATCAAGGAAACACTGCATGTTGGTGAAGGGCATATTGAAGAAGGATCAGCCGAGTGGTTCTTGTGGGAGAACAACTCCATTTGGCTCACTAACTTCACACACCATCAGGCTTCCAAGCAGCTCTCAAGGAAACTCAGTTTTCACACTCTATGCTTAGTGCCCTTTGAGTGCATTATCTAGGGATGAACCTGGTAGAGCATCCCACACAAACGAATGCTCCACATGCGGGTTTCACATGCCACCAACTCCACATTCTCAGGCAACTTCAGCGCCACAGCCGTTTTCAGATAGCCCTCAATGCAAAGGCTCTAGACGCAAATATTGGTGTGAGAGCTAATTCAATCAAGGAAACACTGCATGTTGGTGAAGGGCATATTGAAGAAGGATCAGCCGAGTGGTTCTTGTGGGAGAACAACTCCATTTGGCTCACTAACTTCACACACCATCAGGCTTCCAAGCAGCTCTCAAGGAAACTCAGTTTTCACACTCTAGGCTTAGTGCACTTTGAGTGCATTATCTAGGAATGAACCTGGTAGAGTATCCCACACAAACGAATGCTCCACATGCGGGTTTCACATGCCACCAACTCCACATTCAAGGCAACTTCAGCGCCACAGCCGTTTTCAGATAGCCCTCAATGCAAAGGCTCTAGACGCAAATATTGGTGTGAGAGCTAATTCAATCAAGGAAACACTGCATGTTGGTGAAGGGCATATTGAAGAAGGATCAGCCGAGTGGTTCTTGTGGGAGAACAACTCCATTTGGCTCACTAACTTCACACACCATCAGGCTTCCAAGCAGGTCTCAAGAAAACTCAGTTTTCACACTCTATGCTTAGTGCCCTTTGAGTGCATTATCTAGGGATGAACCTGGTAGAGCATCCCACACAAACGAATGCTCCACATGCGGGTTTCACATGCCACCAACTCCACATTCTCAGGCAACTTCAGCGCCACAGCCATTTTCAGATAGCCCTCAATGCAAAGGCTCTAGACGCAAATATTGGTGTGAGAGCTAATTCAATCAAGGAAACACTGCATGTTGGTGAAGGGCATATTGAAGAAGGATCAGCCGAGGGGTTCTTGTGGGAGAACAACTCCATTTGGCTCACTAACTTCACACACCATCAGGCTTCCAAGCAGCTCTCAAGGAAACTCAGTTTTCACACTCTAGGCTTAGTGCCCTTTGAGTGCATTATCTAGGAATGAACCTGGTAGAGCATCCCACACAAACGAATGCTCCACATGCGGGTTTCACATGCCACCAACTCCACATTCTCAGGCAACTTCAGCGCCACAGCCGTTTTCAGATAGCCCTCAATGCAAAGGCTCTAGACGCAAATATTGGTGTGAGAGCTAATTCAATCAAGGAAACACTGCATGTTGGTGAAGGGCATATTGAAGAAGGATCAGCCGAGTGGTTCTTGTGGGAGAATAACTCCATTTGGCTCACTAACTTCACACACCATCAGGCTTCCAAGCAGCTCTCAAGGAAACTCAGTTTTCACACTCTAGGCTTAGTGCCCTTTGAGTGCATTATCTAGGGATGAACCTGGTAGAGCATCCCACACAAACGAATGCTCCACATGCGGGTTTCACATGCCACCAACTCCACATTCTCAGGCAACTTCAGCGCCACAGCTGTTTTCAGATAGCCCTCAATGCAAAGGGTCTAGACGCAAATATTGGTGTGAGAGCTAATTCAATCAAGGAAACACTGCATGTTGGTGAAGGGCATATTGAAGAAGGATCAGCCGAGTGGTTCTTGTGGGAGAACAACTCCATTTGGCTCACTAACTTCACACACCATCAGGCTTCCAAGCAGCTCTCAAGGAAACTCAGTTTTCACACTCTAGGCTTAGTGCCCTTTGAGTGCATTATCTAGGAATGAACCTGGTAGAGCATCCCACACAAACGAATGCTCCACATGCGGGTTTCACATGCCACCAACTCCACATTCTCAGGCAACTTCAGCGTCACAGCCATTTTCAGATAGCCCTCAATGCAAAGGTTCTAGACGCAAATATTGGTGTGAGAGCTAATTCAATCAAGGAAACACTGCATGTTGGTGAAGGGCATATTGAAGAAGGATCAGCCGAGTGGTTCTTGTGGGAGAACAACTCCATTTGGCTCACTAACTTCACACACCATCAGGCTTCCAAGCAGCTCTCAAGGAAACTCAGTTTTCACACTCTATGCTTAGTGCCCTTTGAGTGCATTATCTAGGAATGAACCTGGTAGAGCATCCCACACAAACGAATGCTCCACATGCGGGTTTCACATGCCACCAACTCCACATTCACAGGCAACTTCAGCGCCACAGCCGTTTTCAGATAGCCCTCAATGCAAAGGCTCTAGACGCAAATATTGGTGTGAGAGCTAATTCAATCAAGGAAACACTGCATGTTGGTGAAGGGCATATTGAAGAAGGATCAGCCGAGTGGTTCTTGTGGGAGAACAACTCCATTTGGCTCACTAACTTCACACACCATCAGGCTTCCAAGCAGCTCTCAAGAAAACTCAGTTTTCACACTCTATGCTTAGTGCCCCTTGAGTGCATTATCTAGGAATGAACCTGGTAGAGCATCCCACACAAACGAATGCTCCACATGCGGGTTTCACATGCCACCAACTCCACATTCACAGGCAACTTCAGCGCCACAGCCGCTTTCAGATAGCCCTCAATGCAAAGGCTCTAGACGCAAATATTGGTGTGAGAGCTAATTCAATCAAGGAAACACTGCATGTTGGTGAAGGGCATATTGAAGAAGGATCAGCCGAGTGGTTCTTGTGGGAGAACAACTCCATTTGGCTCACTAACTTCACACACCATCAGGCTTCCAAGCAGCTCTCAAGGAAACTCAGTTTTCACACTCTATGCTTAGTGCCCTTTGAGTGCATTATCTAGGAATGAACCTGGTAGAGCATCCCACACAAACGAATGCTCCACATGCGGGTTTCACATGCCACCAACTCCACATTCACAGGCAACTTCAGCGCCACAGCCGTTTTCAGATAGCCCTCAATGCGAAGGGTCTAGACGCAAATATTGGTGTGAGAGCTAATTCAATCAAGGAAACACTGCATGTTGGTGAAGGGCATATTGAAGAAGGATCAGCCAAGTGGTTCTTGTCGGAGAACAACTCCATTTGGCTCACTAACTTCACACACCATCAGGCTTCCAAGCAGCTCTCAAGGAAACTCAGTTTTCACACTCTATGCTTAGTGCCCTTTGAGTGCATTATCTAGGAATGAACCTGGTAGAGCATCCCACACAAACGAATGCTCCACATGCGGGTTTCACATGCCACCAACTCCACATTCTCAGGCAACTTCAGCGCCACAGCCGTTTTCAGATAGCCCTCAATGCAAAGGGTCTAGACGCAAATATTGGTGTGAGAGCTAATTCAATCAAGGAAACACTGCATGTTGGTGAAGGGCATATTGAAGAAGGATCAGCCGAGTGGTTCTTGTGGGAGAACAACTCCATTTGGCTCACTAACTTCACACACCATCAGGCTTCCAAGCAGCTCTCAAGGAAACTCAGTTTTCACACTCTATGCTTAGTGCCCTTTGAGTGCATTATCTAGGAATGAACCTGGTAGAGCATCCCACACAAACGCATGCTCCACATGCGGGTTTCACATGCCACCAACTCCACATTGACAGGCAACTTCAGCGCCACAGCCGTTTTCAGATAGCCCTCAATGCGAAGGGTCTAGACGCAAATATTGGTGTGAGAGCTAATTCAATCAAGGAAACACTGCATGTTGGTGAAGGGCATATTGAAGAAGGATCAGCCGAGTGGTTCTTGTGGGAGAACAACTCCATTTGGCTCACTAACTTCACACACCATCAGGCTTCCAAGCAGCTCTCAAGGAAACTCAGTTTTCACACTCTATGCTTAGTGCCCTTTGAGTGCATTATCTAGGAATGAACCTGGTAGAGCATCCCACACAAACGAATGCTCCACATGCGGGTTTCACATGCCACCAACTCCACATTCACAGGCAACTTCAGCGTCACAGCCATTTTGAGATAGCCCTCAATGCAAAGGCTCTAGACGCAAATATTGGTGTGAGAGCTAATTCAATCAAGGAAACACTGCATGTTGGTGAAGGGCATATTGAAGAAGGATCAGCCGAGTGGTTCTTGTGGGAGAACAACTCCATTTGGCTCACTAACTTCACACACCATCAGGCTTCCAAGCAGCTCTCAAGGAAACTCAGTTTTCACACTCTATGCTTAGTGCCCTTTGAGTGCATTATCTAGGAATGAACCTGGTAGAGCATCCCACACAAACGAATGCTCCACATGCGGGTTTCACATGCCACCAACTCCACATTCACAGGCAACTTCAGCGTCACAGCCGTTTTCAGATAGCCCTCAATGCGTAGGGTCTAGACGCAAATATTGGTGTGAGAGCTAATTCAAACAAGGAAACACTGCATGTTGGTGAAGGGCATATTGAAGAAGGATCAGCCGAGTGGTTCTTGTGGGAGAACAACTCCATTTGGCTCACTAACTTCACACACCATCAGGCTTCCAAGCAGCTCTCAAGGAAACTCAGTTTTCACACTCTATGCTTAGTGCCCTTTGAGTGCATTATCTAGGAATGAACCTGGTAGAGCATCCCACACAAACGAATGCTCCACATGCGGGTTTCACATGCCACCAACTCCACATTCACAGGCAACTTCAGCGTCACAGCCATTTTGAGATAGCCCTCAATGCAAAGGCTCTAGACGCAAATATTGGTGTGAGAGCTAATTCAATCAAGGAAACACTGCATGTTGGTGAAGGGCATATTGAAGAAGGATCAGCCGAGTGGTTCTTGTGGGAGAACCACTCCATTTGGCTCACTAACTTCACACACCATCAGGCTTCCAAGCAGCTCTCAAGGAAACTCAGTTTTCACACTCTATGCTTATTGCCCTTTGAGTGCATTATCTAGGAATGAACCTGGTAGAGCATCCCACACAAACGAATGCTCCACATGCGGGTTTCACATGCCACCAACTCCACATTCACAGGCAACTTCAGCGCCACAGCCGTTTTCAGATAGCCCTCAATGCAAAGGCTCTAGACGCAAATATTGGTGTGAGAGCTAATTCAATCAAGGAAACACTGCATGTTGGTGAAGGGCATATTGAAGAAGGATCAGCCGAGTGGTTCTTGTGGGAGAACAACTCCATTTGGCTCACTAACTTCACACACCATCAGGCTTCCAAGCAGCTCTCAAGGAAACTCAGTTTTCACACTCTATGCTTAGTGCCCTTTGAGTGCATTATCTAGGAATGAACCTGGTAGAGCATCCCACACAAACGAATGCTCCACATGCGGGTTTCACATGCCACCAACTCCACATTCAAGGCAACTTCAGCGCCACAGCCGTTTTCAGATAGCCCTCAATGCGAAGGGTCTAGACGCAAATATTGGTGTGAGAGCTAATTCAATCAAGGAAACACTGTATGTTGGTGAAGGGCATATTGAAGAAGGATCAGCCGAGTGGTTCTTGTGGGAGAACAACTCCATTTGGCTCACTAACTTCACACACCATCAGGCTTCCAAGCAGCTCTCAAGGAAACTCAGTTTTCACACTCTATGCTTAGTGCCCTTTGAGTGCATTATCTAGGAATGAACCTGGTAGAGCATCCCACACAAACGAAAGCTCCACATGCGGGTTTCACATGCCACCAACTCCACATTCACAGGCAACTTCAGCGCCACAGCCGTTTTCAGATAGCCCTCAATGCAAAGGCTCTAGACGCAAATATTGGTGTGAGAGCTAATTCAATCAAGGAAACACTGCATGTTGGTGAAGGGCATATTGAAGAAGGATCAGCCGAGTGGTTCTTGTGGGAGAACAACTCCATTTGGCTCACTAACTTCACACACCATCAGGCTTCCAAGCAGCTCTCAAGGAAACTCAGTTTTCACACTCTATGCTTAGTGCCCTTTGAGTGCATTATCTAGGGATGAACCTGGTAGAGCATCCCACACAAACGAATGCTCCACATGCGGGTTTCACATGCCATCAACTCCACATTCACAGGCAACTTCAGCGCCACAGCCGTTTTCACATAGCCCTCAATGCAAAGGCTCTAGACGCAAATATTGGTGTGAGAGCTAATTCAATCAAGGAAACACTGCATGTTGGTGAAGGGCATATTGAAGAAGGATCAGCCGAGTGGTTCTTGTGGGAGAACAACTCCATTTGGCTCACTAACTTCACACACCATCAGGCTTCCAAGCAGCTCTCAAGGAAACTCAGTTTTCACACTCTATGCTTAGTGCCCTTTGAGTGCATTATCTAGGGATGGACCTGGTAGAGCATCCCACACAAACGAATGTTCCACATGCGGGTTTCACATGCCACCAACTCCACATTCTCAGGCAACTTCAGCGCCACAGCCGTTTTCAGATAGCCCTCCATGCAAAGGCTCTAGACGCAAATATTGGTGTGAGAGCTAATTCAATCAAGGAAACACTGCATGTTGGTGAAGGGCATATTGAAGAAGGATCAGCCGAGTTGTTCTTGTGGGAGAACAACTCCATTTGGCTCACTAACTTCACACACCATCAGGCTTCCAAGCAGCTCTCAAGGAAACTCAGTTTTCACACACTATGCTTAGTGCCCTTTGAGTGCATTATCTAGGGATGAACCTGGTAGAGCATCCCACACAAACGAATGCTCCACATGCGGGTTTCACATGCCACCAACTCCACATTGACAGGCAACTTCAGCGCCACAGCCGTTTTCAGATAGCCCTCAATGCGAAGGGTCTAGACGCAAATATTGGTGTGAGAACTAATTCAATCAAGGAAACACTGCATGTTGGTGAAGGGCATATTGAAGAAGGATCAGCCGAGTGGTTCTTGTGGGAGAACAACTCCATTTGGCTCACTAACTTCACACACCATCAGGCTTCCAAGCAGCTCTCAAGGAAACTCAGTTTTCACACTCTATGCTTAGTGCCCTTTGAGTGCATTATCTGGAATGAACCTGGTAGAGCATCCCACACAAACGAATGCTCCACATGCGGGTTTCACATGCCACCAACTCCACATTCACAGTCAACTTCAGCGTCACAGCCATTTTCAGATAGCCCCTCAATGCAAAGGCTCTAGACGCAAATATTGGTGTGAGAGCTAATTCAATCAAGGAAACACTGCATGTTGGTGAAGGGCATATTGAAGAAGGATCAGCCGAGTGGTTCTTGTGGGAGAACAACTCCATTTGGCTCACTAACTTCACACACCATCAGGCTTCCAAGCAGCTCTCAAGGAAACTCAGTTTTCACACTCTATGCTTAGTGCCCTTTGAGTGCATTATCTAGGAATGAACCTGGTAGAGCATCCCACACAAACGAATGCTCCACATGCGGGTTTCACATGCCACCAACTCCACATTCAAGGCAACTTCAGCGCCACAGCCGTTTTCAGATAGCCCTCAATGCAAAGGCTCTAGACGCAAATATTGGTGTGAGAGCTAATTCAATCAAGGAAACACTGCATGTTGGTGAAGGGCATATTGAAGAAGGATCAGCCGAGTGGTTCCTGTGGGAGAACAACTCCATTTGGCTCACTAACTTCACACACCATCAGGCTTCCAAGCAGCTCTCAAGGAAACTCAGTTTTCACACTCTATGCTTAGTGCCCTTTGAGTGCATTATCTAGGAATGAACCTGGTAGAGCATCCCACACAAACGAATGCTCCACATGCGGGTTTCACATGCCACCAACTCCACATTGACAGGCAACTTCAGCGCCACAGCCGTTTTCAGATAGCCCTCAATGCGAAGGGTCTAGACGCAAATATTGGTGTGAGAGCTAATTCAATCAAGGAAACACTGCATGTTGGTGAAGGGCATATTGAAGAAGGATCAGCCGAGTGGTTCTTGTGGGAGAACAACTCCATTTGGCTCACTAACTTCACACACCATCAGGCTTCCAAGCAGCTCTCAAGGAAACTCAGTTTTCACACTCTATGCTTAGTGCCCTTTGAGTGCATTATCTAGGAATGAACCTGGTAGAGCATCCCACACAAACGAATGCTCCACATGCGGGTTTCACATGCCACCAACTCCACATTCACAGGCAACTTCAGCGCCACAGCCGTTTTCAGATAGCCCTCAATGCAAAGGCTCTAGACGCAAATATTGGTGTGAGAGCTAATTCAATCAAGGAAACACTGCATGTTGGTGAAGGGCATATTGAAGAAGGATCAGCCGAGTGGTTCTTGTGGGAGAACAACTCCATTTGGCTCACTAACTTCACACACCATCAGGCTTCCAAGCAGCTCTCAAGGAAACTCAGTTTTCACACTCTATGCTTAGTGCCCTTTGAGTGCATTATCTAGGGATGAACCTGGTAGAGCATCCCACACAAACGAATGCTCCACATGCGAGTTTCACATGCCATCAACTCCACATTCACAGGCAACTTCAGCGCCACAGCCGTTTTCAGATAGCCCTCAATGCAAAGGCTCTAGACGCAAATATTGGTGTGAGAGCTAATTCAATCAAGGAAACACTGCATGTTGGTGAAGGGCATATTGAAGAAGGATCAGCCGAGTGGTTCTTGTGGGAGAACAACTCCATTTGGCTCACTAACTTCACACACCATCAGGCTTCCAAGCAGCTCTCAAGGAAACTCAGTTTTCACACTCTATGCTTAGTGCCCTTTGAGTGCATTATCTAGGAATGAACCTGGTAGAGCATCCCACACAAACGAATGCTCCACATGCGGGTTTCACATGCCACCAACTCCACATTCTCAGGCAACTTCAGCGCCACAGCTGTTTTCGGATAGCCCTCAATGCAAAGGCTCTAGACGCAAACATTGGTGTGAGAGCTAATTCAATCAAGGAAACACTGCATGTTGGTGAAGGGCATATTGAAGAAGGATCAGCCGAGTGGTTCTTGTGGGAGAACAACTCCATTTGGCTCACTAACTTCACACACCATCAGGCTTCCAAGCAGCTCTCAAGGAAACTCAGTTTTCACACTCTATGCTTAGTGCCCTTTGAGTGCATTATCTAGGAATGAACCTGGTAGAGCATCCCACACAAACGAATGCTCCACAGGCGGGTTTCACATGCCACCAACTCCACATTCTCAGGCAACTTCAGCGTCACAGCCATTTTCAGATAGCCCTCAATGCAAAGGCTCTAGACGCAAATATTGGTGTGAGAGCTAATTCAATCAAGGAAACACTGCATGTTGGTGAAGGGCATATTGAAGAAGGATCAGCCGAGTGGTTCTTGTGGGAGAACAACTCCATTTGGCTCACTAACTTCACACACCATCAGGCTTCCAAGCAGCTCTCAAGGAAACTCAGTTTTCACACTCTATGCTTAGTGCCCTTTGAGTGCATTATCTAGGAATGAACCTGGTAGAGCATCCCACACAAACGAATGCTCCACATGCGGGTTTCACATGCCACCAACTCCACATTGACAGGCAACTTCAGCGCCACAGCCGTTTTCAGATAGCCCTCAATGCAAAGGCTCTAGACGCAAATATTGGTGTGAGAGCTAATTCAATCAAGGAAACACTGCATGTTGGTGAAGGGCATATTGAAGAAGGATCAGCCGAGTGGTTCTTGTGGGAGAACAACTCCATTTGGCTCACTAACTTCACACACCATCAGGCTTCCAAGCAGCTCTCAAGGAAACTCAGTTTTCACACTCTATGCTTAGTGCCCTTTGAGTGCATTATCTAGGAATGAACCTGGTAGAGCATCCCACACAAACGAATGCTCCACATGCGGGTTTCACATGCCACCAACTCCACATTCACAGGCAACTTCAGCGCCACAGCCGTTTTCAGATAGCCCTCAATGCGAAGGCTCTAGACGCAAATATTGGTGTGAGAGCTAATTCAATCAAGGAAACACTGCATGTTGGTGAAGGGCATATTGAAGAAGGATCAGCCGAGTGGTTCTTGTGGGAGAACAACTCCATTTGGCTCACTAACTTCACACACCATCAGGCTTCCAAGCAGCTCTCAAGGAAACTCAGTTTTCACACTCTAGGCCTAGTGCCCTTTGAGTGCATTATCTAGGAATGAACCTGGTAGAGCATCCCACACAAACGAATGCTCCACATGCGGGTTTCACATGCCACCAACTCCACATTCTCAGGCAACTTCAGCGCCACAGCCGTTTTCAGATAGCCCTCAATGCAAAGGCTCTAGACGCAAATATTGGTGTGAGAGCTAATTCAATCAAGGAAACACTGCATGTTGGTGAAGGGCATATTGAAGAAGGATCAGCCGAGTGGTTCTTGTGGGAGAACAACTCCATTTGGCTCACTAACTTCACACACCATCAGGCTTCCAAGCAGCTCTCAAGGAAACTCAGTTTTCACACTCTATGCTTAGTGCCCTTTGAGTGCATTATCTAGGAATGAACCTGGTAGAGCATCCCACACAAACGAATGCTCCACATGCGGGTTTCACATGCCACCAACTCCACATTGACAGGCAACTTCAGCGCCACAGCCGTTTTCAGATAGCCCTCAATGCGAAGGGTCTAGACGCAAATATTGGTGTGAGAGCTAATTCAATCAAGGAAACACTGCATGTTGGTGAAGGGCATATTGAAGAAGGATCAGCCGAGTGGTTCTTGTGGGAGAACAACTCCATTTGGCTCACTAACTTCACACACCATCAGGCTTCCAAGCAGCTCTCAAGGAAACTCAGTTTTCACACTCTATGCTTAGTGCCCTTTGAGTGCATTATCTAGGAATGAACCTGGTAGAGCATCCCACACAAACGAATGCTCCACATGCGGGTTTCACATGCCACCAACTCCACATTCACAGGCAACTTCAGCGCCACAGCCATTTTCAGATAGCCCTCAATGCAAAGGCTCTAGACGCAAATATTGGTGTGAGAGCTAATTCAATCAAGGAAACACTGCATGTTGGTGAAGGGCATATTGAAGAAGGATCAGCCGAGTGGTTCTTGTGGGAGAACAACTCCATTTGGCTCACTAACTTCACACACCATCAGGCTTCCAAGCAGCTCTCAAGGAAACTCAGTTTTCACACTCTATGCTTATTGCCCTTTGAGTGCATTATCTAGGAATGAACCTGGTAGAGCATCCCACACAAACGAATGCTCCACATGCGGGTTTCACATGCCACCAACTCCACATTCAAGGCAACTTCAGCGCCACAGCCGTTTTCAGATAGCCCTCAATGCAAAGGCTCTAGACGCAAATATTGGTGTGAGAGCTAATTCAATCAAGGAAACACTGCATGTTGGTGAAGGGCATATTGAAGAAGGATCAGCCGAGTGGTTCTTGTGGGAGAACAACTCCATTTGGCTCACTAACTTCACACACCATCAGGCTTCCAAGCAGCTCTCAAGGAAACTCAGTTTTCACACTCTATGCTTAGTGCCCTTTGAGTGCATTATCTAGGAATGAACCTGGTAGAGCATCCCACACAAACGAATGCTCCACATGCGGGTTTCACATGCCACCAACTCCACATTGACAGGCAACTTCAGCGCCACAGCCGTTTTCAGATAGCCCTCAATGCGAAGGCTCTAGACGCAAATATTGGTGTGAGAGCTAATTCAATCAAGGAAACACTGCATGTTGGTGAAGGGCATATTGAAGAAGGATCAGCCGAGTGGTTCTTGTGGGAGAACAACTCCATTTGGCTCACTAACTTCACACACCATCAGGCTTCCAAGCAGCTCTCAAGGAAACTCAGTTTTCACACTCTATGCTTAGTGCCCTTTGAGTGCATTATCTAGGAATGAACCTGGTAGAGCATCCCACACAAACGAATGCTCCACATGCGAGTTTCACATGCCATCAACTCCACATTCACAGGCAACTTCAGCGCCACAGCCGTTTTCAGATAGCCCTCAATGCGAAGGCTCTAGACGCAAATATTGGTGTGAGAGCTAATTCAATCAAGGAAACACTGCATGTTGGTGAAGGGCATATTGAAGAAGGATCAGCTGAGTTGTTCTTGTGGGAGAACAACTCCATTTGGCTCACTAACTTCACACACCATCAGGCTTCCAAGCAGCTCTCAAGGAAACTCAGTTTTCACACTCTAGGCTTAGTGCCCTTTGAGTGCATTATCTAGGGATGAACCTGGTAGAGCATCCCACACAAACGAATGCTCCACATGCGGGTTTCACATGCCACCAACTCCACATTCTCAGGCAACTTCAGCGCCACAGCTGTTTTCAGATAGCCCTCAATGCAAAGGCTCTAGACGCAAATATTGGTGTGAGAGCTAATTCAATCAAGGAAACACTGCATGTTGGTGAAGGGCATATTGAAGAAGGATCAGCCGAGTGGTTCTTGTGGGAGAACAACTCCATTTGGCTCACTAACTTCACACACCATCAGGCTTCCAAGCAGCTCTCAAGGAAACTCAGTTTTCACACTCTAGGCTTAGTGCCCTTTGAGTGCATTATCTAGGAATGAACCTGGTAGAGCATCCCACACAAACGAATGCTCCACATGCGGGTTTCACATGCCACCAACTCCACATTCTCAGGCAACTTCAGCGTCACAGCCATTTTCAGATAGCCCTCAATGCAAAGGCTCTAGACGCAAATATTGGTGTGAGAGCTAATTCAATCAAGGAAACACTGCATGTTGGTGAAGGGCATATTGAAGAAGGATCAGCTGAGTGGTTCTTGTGGGAGAACAACTCCATTTGGCTCACTAACTTCACACACCATCAGGCTTCCAAGCAGCTCTCAAGGAAACTCAGTTTTCACACTCTATGCTTAGTGCCCTTTGAGTGCATTATCTAGGAATGAACCTGGTAGAGCATCCCACACAAACGAATGCTCCACATGCGGGTTTCACATGCCACCAACTCCACATTGACAGGCAACTTCAGCGCCACAGCCGTTTTCAGATAGCCCTCAATGCAAAGGCTCTAGACGCAAATATTGGTGTGAGAGCTAATTCAATCAAGGAAACACTGCATGTTGGTGAAGGGCATATTGAAGAAGGATCAGCCGAGTGGTTCTTGTGGGAGAACAACTCCATTTGGCTCACTAACTTCACACACCATCAGGCTTCCAAGCAGCTCTCAAGGAAACTCAGTTTTCACACTCTATGCTTAGTGCCCTTTGAGTGCATTATCTAGGAATGAACCTGGTAGAGCATCCCACACAAACGAATGCTCCACATGCGGGTTTCACATGCCACCAACTCCACATTCACAGGCAACTTCAGCGACACAGCCGTTTTCAGATAGCCCTCAATGCGAAGGCTCTAGACGCAAATATTGGTGTGAGAGCTAATTCAATCAAGGAAACACTGCATGTTGGTGAAGGGCATATTGAAGAAGGATCAGCCGAGTGGTTCTTGTGGGAGAACAACTCCATTTGGCTCACTAAGTTCACACACCATCAGGCTTCCAAGCAGCTCTCAAGGAAACTCAGTTTTCACACTCTAGGCTTAGTGCCCTTTGAGTGCATTATCTAGGAATGAACCTGGTAGAGCATCCCACACAAACGAATGCTCCACATGCGGGTTTCACATGCCACCAACTCCACATTCTCAGGCAACTTCAGCGCCACAGCCGTTTTCAGATAGCCCTCAATGCAAAGGCTCTAGACGCAAATATTGGTGTGAGAGCTAATTCAATCAAGGAAACACTGCATGTTGGTGAAGGGCATATTGAAGAAGGATCAGCCGAGTGGTTCTTGTGGGAGAACAACTCCATTTGGCTCACTAACTTCACACACCATCAGGCTTCCAAGCAGCTCTCAAGGAAACTCAGTTTTCACACTCTATGCTTAGTGCCCTTTGAGTGCATTATCTAGGGATGAACCTGGTAGAGCATCCCACACAAACGAATGCTCCACATGCGGGTTTCACATGCCACCAACTCCACATTCACAGGCAACTTCAGCGCCACAGCCGTTTTCAGATAGCCCTCAATGCAAAGGCTCTAGACGCAAATATTGGTGTGAGAGCTAATTCAATCAAGGAAACACTGCATGTTGGTGAAGGGCATATTGAAGAAGGATCAGCCGAGTTGTTCTTGTGGGAGAACAACTCCATTTGGCTCACTAACTTCACA
This sequence comes from Ochotona princeps, assembly GCF_030435755.1. Lineage (NCBI taxonomy): Eukaryota > Metazoa > Chordata > Mammalia > Lagomorpha > Ochotonidae > Ochotona > Ochotona princeps. The sequence goes on along the minus strand of NW_026697358.1, from coordinate 13,855 downwards.
CACCATCAGGCTTCCAAGCAGCTCTCAAGGAAACTCAGTTTTCACACTCTATGCTTAGTGCCCTTTGAGTGCATTATCTAGGGATGAACCTGGTAGAGCATCCCACACAAACGAATGCTCCACATGCGGGTTTCACATGCCACCAACTCCACATTCACAGGCAACTTCAGCGCCACAGCCGTTTTCAGATAGCCCTCAATGCAAAGGCTCTAGACGCAAATATTGGTGTGAGAGCTAATTCAATCAAGGAAACACTGCATGTTGGTGAAGGGCATATTGAAGAAGGATCAGCCGAGTGGTTCTTGTGGGAGAACAACTCCATTTGGCTCACTAACTTCACACACCATCAGGCTTCCAAGCAGCTCTCAAGGAAACTCAGTTTTCACACTCTATGCTTAGTGCCCTTTGAGTGCATTATCTAGGAATGAACCTGGTAGAGCATCCCACACAAACGAATGCTCCACATGCGGGTTTCACATGCCACCAACTCCACATTCACAGGCAACTTCAGCGCCACAGCCGTTTTCAGATAGCCCTCAATGCAAAGGCTCTAGACGCAAATATTGGTGTGAGAGCTAATTCAATCAAGGAAACACTGCATGTTGGTGAAGGGCATATTGAAGAAGGATCAGCCGAGTGGTTCTTGTGGGAGAACAACTCCATTTGGCTCACTAACTTCACACACCATCAGGCTTCCAAGCAGCTCTCAAGGAAACTCAGTTTTCACACTCTAGGCCTAGTGCCCTTTGAGTGCATTATCTAGGAATGAACCTGGTAGAGCATCCCACACAATCGAATGCTCCACATGCGGGTTTCACATGCCACCAACTCCACATTCTCAGGCAACTTCAGCGCCACAGCCGTTTTCAGATAGCCCTCAATGCGAAGGGTCTAGACGCAAATATTGGTGTGAGAGCTAATTCAATCAAGGAAACACTGCATGTTGGTGAAGGGCATATTGAAGAAGGATCAGCCGAGTGGTTCTTGTGGGAGAACAACTCCATTTGGCTCACTAACTTCACACACCATCAGGCTTCCAAGCAGCTCTCAAGGAAACTCAGTTTTCACACTCTATGCTTAGTGCCCTTTGAGTGCATTATCTAGGGATGAACCTGGTAGAGCATCCCACACAAACGAATGCTCCACATGCGGGTTCCACATGCCACCAACTCCACATTGACAGGCAACTTCAGCGCCACAGCCGTTTTCAGATAGCCCTCAATGCAAAGGGTCTAGACGCAAATATTGGTTTGAGAGCTAATTCAATCAAGGAAACACTGCATGTTGGTGAAGGGCATATTGAAGAAGGATCAGCCGAGTGGTTCTTGTGGGAGAACAACTCCATTTGGCTCACTAACTTCACACACCATCAGGCTTCCAAGCAGCTCTCAAGGAAACTCAGTTTTCACACTCTATGCTTAGTGCCCTTTGAGTGCATTATCTAGGAATGAACCTGGTAGAGCATCCCACACAAACGAATGCTCCACATGCGGGTTTCACATGCCACCAACTCCACATTCTCAGACAACTTCAGCGCCACAGCCGTTTTCAGATAGCCCTCAATGCAAAGGCTCTAGACGCAAATATTGGTGTGAGAGCTAATTCAATCAAGGAAACACTGCATGTTGGTGAAGGGCATATTGAAGAAGGATCAGCCGAGTGGTTCTTGTGGGAGAACAACTCCATTTGGCTCACTAACTTCACAAACCATCAGGCTTCCAAGCAGCTCTCAAGGAAACTCAGTTTTCACACTCTATGCTTAGTGCCCTTTGAGTGCATTATCTAGGGATGAACCTGGTAGAGCATCCCACACAAACGAATGCTCCACATGCGGGTTTCACATGCCACCAACTCCACATTCACAGGCAACTTCAGCGCCACAGCCGTTTTCAGATAGCCCTCAATGCAAAGGCTCTAGACGCAAATATTGGTGTGAGAGCTAATTCAATCAAGGAAACACTGCATGTTGGTGAAGGGCATATTGAAGAAGGATCAGCCGAGTGGTTCTTGTGGGAGAACAACTCCATTTGGCTCACTAACTTCACACACCATCAGGCTTCCAAGCAGCTCTCAAGGAAACTCAGTTTTCACACTCTAGGCTTAGTGCCCTTTGAGTGCATTATCTAGGAATGAACCTGGTAGAGCATCCCACACAAACGAATGCTCCACATGCGGGTTTCACATGCCACCAACTCCACATTCACAGGCAACTTCAGCGCCACAGCCGTTTTCAGATAGCCCTCAATGCGAAGGGTCTAGACGCAAATATTGGTGTGAGAGCTAATTCAATCAAGGAAACACTGCATGTTGGTGAAGGGCATATCGAAGAAGGATCAGCCGAGTGGTTCTTGTGGGAGAACAACTCCATTTGGCTCACTAACTTCACAAACCATCAGGCTTCCAAGCAGCTCTCAAGGAAACTCAGTTTTCACACTCTGTGCTTAGTGCCCTTTGAGTGCATTATCTAGGAATGAACCTGGTAGAGCATCCCACACAAACGAATGCTCCACATGTGATTTTCACATGCCACCAACTCCACATTGACAGGCAACTTCAGCGCCACAGCCGCTTTCAGATAGCCCTCAATGCAAAGGCTCTAGACGCAAATATTGGTGTGAGAGCTAATTCAATCAAGGAAACACTGCATGTTGGTGAAGGGCATATTGAAGAAGGATCAGCCGAGTGGTTCTTGTGGGAGAACAACTCCATTTGGCTCACTAACTTCACACACCATCAGGCTTCCAAGCAGCTCTCAAGGAAACTCAGTTTTCACACTCTATGCTTAGTGCCCTTTGAGTGCATTATCTAGGAATGAACCTGGTAGAGCATCCCACACAAACGAATGCTCCACATGCGGGTTTCACATGCCACCAACTCCACATTCAAGGCAACTTCAGCGCCACAGCCGTTTTCAGATAGCCCTCAATGCAAAGGCTCTAGACGCAAATATTGGTGTGAGAGCTAATTCAATCAAGGAAACACTGCATGTTGGTGAAGGGCATATTGAAGAAGGATCAGCCGAGTGGTTCTTGTGGGAGAACAACTCCATTTGGCTCACTAACTTCACACACCATCAGGCTTCCAAGCAGCTCTCAAGGAAACTCAGTTTTCACACTCTATGCTTAGTGCCCTTTGAGTGCATTATCTAGGAATGAACCTGGTAGAGCATCCCACACAAACGAATGCTCCACATGCGGGTTCCACATGCCACCAACTCCACATTCACAGGCAACTTCAGCGCCACAGCCGTTTTCACATAGCCCTCAATGCAAAGGCTCTAGACGCAAATATTGGTGTGAGAGCTAATTCAATCAAGGAAACACTGCATGTTGGTGAAGGGCATATTGAAGAAGGATCAGCCGAGTGGTTCTTGTGGGAGAACAACTCCATTTGGCTCACTAACTTCACACACCATCAGGCTTCCAAGCAGCTCTCAAGGAAACTCAGTTTTCACACTCTATGCTTAGTGCCCTTTGAGTGCATTATCTAGGAATGAACCTGGTAGAGCATCCCACACAAACGAATGCTCCACATGCGGGTTCCACATGCCACCAACTCCACATTCACAGGCAACTTCAGCGCCACAGCCGTTTTCACATAGCCCTCAATGCAAAGGCTCTAGACGCAAATATTGGTGTGAGAGCTAATTCAATCAAGGAAACACTGCATGTTGGTGAAGGGCATATTGAAGAAGGATCAGCCGAGTGGTTCTTGTGGGAGAACAACTCCATTTGGCTCACTAACTTCACACACCATCAGGCTTCCAAGCAGCTCTCAAGGAAACTCAGTTTTCACACTCTAGGCTTAGTGCCCTTTGAGTGCATTATCTAGGAATGAACCTGGTAGAGCATCCCACACAAACGAATGCTCCACATGCGGGTTTCACATGCCACCAACTCCACATTCACAGGCAACTTCAGCGCCACAGCCGTTTTCAGATAGCCCTCAATGCAAAGGCTCTAGACGCAAATATTGGTGTGAGAGCTAATTCAATCAAGGAAACACTGCATGTTGGTGAAGGGCATATTGAAGAAGGATCAGCCGAGTGGTTCTTGTGGGAGAACAACTCCATTTGGCTCACTAACTTCACACACCATCAGGCTTCCAAGCAGCTCTCAAGGAAACTCAGTTTTCACACTCTATGCTTAGTGCCCTTTGAGTGCATTATCTAGGAATGAACCTGGTAGAGCATCCCACACAAACGAATGCTCCACATGCGGGTTTCACATGCCACCAACTCCACATTCTCAGGCAACTTCAGCGCCACAGCCGTTTTCAGATAGCCCTCAATGCAAAGGCTCTAGACGCAAATATTGGTGTGAGAGCTAATTCAATCAAGGAAACACTGCATGTTGGTGAAGGGCATATTGAAGAAGGATCAGCTGAGTGGTTCTTGTGGGAGAACAACTCCATTTGGCTCACTAACTTCACACACCATCAGGCTTCCAAGCAGCTCTCAAGGAAACTCAGTTTTCACACTCTATGCTTAAGTGCCCTTTGAGTGCATTATCTAGGGATGAACCTGGTAGAGCATCCCACACAAACGAATGCTCCACATGCGGGTTTCACATGCCACCAACTCCACATTCACAGGCAACTTCAGCGCCACAGCCGTTTTCAGATAGCCCTCAATGCAAAGGCTCTAGACGCAAATATTGGTGTGAGAGCTAATTCAATCAAGGAAACACTGCATGTTGGTGAAGGGCATATTGAAGAAGGATCAGCCGAGTGGTTCTTGTGGGAGAACAACTCCATTTGGCTCACTAACTTCACACACCATCAGGCTTCCAAGCAGCTCTCAAGGAAACTCAGTTTTCACACTCTATGCTTAGTGCCCTTTGAGTGCATTATCTAGGGATGAACCTGGTAGAGCATCCCACACAAACGAATGTTCCACATGCGGGTTTCACATGCCACCAACTCCACATTCACAGGCAACTTCAGCGCCACAGCCGTTTTCAGATAGCCCTCAATGCGAAGGGTCTAGACGCAAATATTGGTGTGAGAGCTAATTCAATCAAGGAAACACTGCATGTTGGTGAAGGGCATATTGAAGAAGGATCAGCCCAGTGGTTCTTGTGGGAGAACAACTCCATTTGGCTCACTAACTTCACACACCATCAGGCTTCCAAGCAGCTCTCAAAGAAACTCAGTTTTCACACTCTATGCTTAGTGCCCTTTGAGTGCATTATCTAGGAATGAACCTGGTAGAGCATCCCACACAAACGAATGCTCCACATGCGGGTTTCACATGCCACCAACTCCACATTCTCAGTCAACTTCAGCGCCACAGCCGTTTTCATATAGCCCTCAATGCGAAGGGTCTAGACGCAAATATTGGTGTGAGAGCTAATTCAATCAAGGAAACACTGCATGTTGGTGAAGGGCATATTGAAGAAGGATCAGCCGAGTGGTTCTTGTGGGAGAACAACTCCATTTGGCTCACTAACTTCACACACCATCAGGCTTCCAAGCAGCTCTCAAGGAACTCAGTTTTCACACTCTAGGCTTAGTGCCCTTTGAGTGCATTATCTAGGAATGAACTTGGTAGAGCATCCCACACAAACGAATGCTCCACATGCGGGTTTCACATGCCACCAACTCCACATTCACAGGCAACTTCAGCGCCACAGCCGTTTTCAGATAGCCCTCAATGCGAAGGGTCTAGATGCAAATATTGGATGTGAGAGCTAATTCAATCAAGGAAACACTGCATGTTGGTGAAGGGCATATTGAAGAAGGATCAGCCGAGTGGTTCTTGTGGGAGAACAACTCCATTTGGCTCACTAACTTCACACACCATCAGGCTTCCAAGCAGCTCTCAAAGAAACTCAGTTTTCACACTCTATGCTTAGTGCCCTTGAGTGCATTATCTAGGAATGAACCTGGTAGAGCATCCCACACAAACGAATGCTCCACATGCGGGTTTCACATGCCACCAACTCCACATTCTCAGTCAACTTCAGCGCCACAGCCGTTTTCATATAGCCCTCAATGCGAAGGGTCTAGACGCAAATATTGGTGTGAGAGCTAATTCAATCAAGGAAACACTGCATGTTGGTGAAGGGCATATTGAAGAAGGATCAGCGAGTGGTTCTTGTGGGAGAACAACTCCATTTGGCTCACTAACTTCACACACCATCAGGCTTCCAAGCAGCTCTCAAGGAAACTCAGTTTTCACACTCTAGGCTTAGTGCCCTTTGAGTGCATTATCTAGGAATGAACTTGGTAGAGCATCCCACACAAACGAATGCTCCACATGCGGGTTTCACATGCCACCAACTCCACATTCACAGGCAACTTCAGCGCCACAGCCGTTTTCAGATAGCCCTCAATGCGAAGGGTCTAGATGCAAATATTGGTGTGAGAGCTAATTCAATCAAGGAAACACTGCATGTGGTGAAGGGCATATTGAAGAAGGATCAGCCGAGTGGTTCTTGTGGGAGAACAACTCCATTTGGCTCACTAACTTCACACACCATCAGGCTTCCAAGCAGCTCTCAAGGAAACTCAGTTTTCACACTCTAGGCTTAGTGCCCTTTGAGTGCATTATCTAGGAATGAACCTGGTAGAGCATCCCACACAAACGAATGCTCCACATGCGGGTTTCACATGCCACCAACTCCACATTCTCAGGCAACTTCAGCGCCACAGCCGTTTTCAGATAGCCCTCAATGCAAAGGCTCTAGACGCAAATATTGGTGTGAGAGCTAATTCAATCAAGGAAACACTGCATGTTGGTGAAGGGCATATTGAAGAAGGATCAGCCGAGTGGTTCTTGTGGGAGAACAACTCCATTTGGCTCACTAACTTCACACACCATCAGGCTTCCAAGCAGCTCTCAAGGAAACTCAGTTTTCACACTCTATGCTTAGTGCCCTTTGAGTGCATTATCTAGGAATGAACCTGGTAGAGCATCCCACACAAACGAATGCTCCACATGCGGTTTCACATGCCACCAACTCCACATTCACAGGCAACTTCAGCGCCACAGCCGTTTTCAGATAGCCCTCAATGCAAAGGCTCTAGACGCAAATATTGGTGTGAGAGCTAATTCAATCAAGGAAACACTGCATGTTGGTGAAGGGCATATTGAAGAAGGATCAGCCGAGTGGTTCTTGTGGGAGAACAACTCCATTTGGCTCACTAACTTCACACACCATCAGGCTTCCAAGCAGCTCTCAAGGAAACTCAGTTTTCACACTCTAGGCTTAGTGCCCTTTGAGTGCATTATCTAGAATGAACCTGGTAGAGCATCCCACACAAACGAATGCTCCACATGCGGGTTTCACATGCCACCAACTCCACATTCACAGGCAACTTCAGCGACACAGCCGTTTTCAGATAGCCCTCAATGCGAAGGCTCTAGACGCAAATATTGGTGTGAGAGCTAATTCAATCAAGGAAACACTGCATGTTGGTGAAGGGCATATTGAAGAAGGATCAGCCGAGTGGTTCTTGTGGGAGAACAACTCCATTTGGCTCACTAAGTTCACACACCATCAGGCTTCCAAGCAGCTCTCAAGGAAACTCAGTTTTCACACTCTAGGCTTAGTGCCCTTTGAGTGCATTATCTAGGAATGAACCTGGTAGAGCATCCCACACAAACGAATGCTCCACATGCGGGTTTCACATGCCACCAACTCCACATTCTCAGGCAACTTCAGCGCCACAGCCGTTTTCAGATAGCCCTCAATGCAAAGGCTCTAGACGCAAATATTGGTGTGAGAGCTAATTCAATCAAGGAAACACTGCATGTTGGTGAAGGGCATATTGAAGAAGGATCAGCCGAGTGGTTCTTGTGGGAGAACAACTCCATTTGGCTCACTAACTTCACACACCATCAGGCTTCCAAGCAGCTCTCAAGGAAACTCAGTTTTCACACCTCTATGCTTAGTGCCCTTTGAGTGCATTATCTAGGGATGAACCTGGTAGAGCATCCCACACAAACGAATGCTCCACATGCGGGTTTCACATGCCACCAACTCCACATTCACAGGCAACTTCAGCGCCACAGCCGTTTTCAGATAGCCCTCAATGCAAAGGCTCTAGACGCAAATATTGGTGTGAGAGCTAATTCAATCAAGGAAACACTGCATGTTGGTGAAGGGCATATTGAAGAAGGATCAGCCGAGTTGTTCTTGTGGGAGAACAACTCCATTTGGCTCACTAACTTCACACACCATCAGGCTTCCAAGCAGCTCTCAAGGAAACTCAGTTTTCACACTCTATGCTTAGTGCCCTTTGAGTGCATTATCTAGGGATGAACCTGGTAGAGCATCCCACACAAACGAATGCTCCACATGCGGGTTTCACATGCCACCACTCCACATTCACAGGCAACTTCAGCGCCACAGCCGTTTTCAGATAGCACTCAATGCAAAGGCTCTAGACGCAAATATTGGTGTGAGAGCTAATTCAATCAAGGAAACACTGCATGTTGGTGAAGGGCATATGAAGAAGGATCAGCCGAGTGGTTCTTGTGGGAGAACAACTCCATTTGGCTCACTAACTTCACACACCATCAGGCTTCCAAGCAGCTCTCAAGGAAACTCAGTTTTCAACACTCTATGCTTAGTGCCCTTTGAGTGCATTATCTAGGAATGAACCTGTAGAGCATCCCACACAAACGAATGCTCCACATGCGGGTTTCACATGCCACCAACTCCACATTCACAGGCAACTTCAGCGCCACAGCCGTTTTCAGATAGCCCTCAATGCAAAGGCTCTAGACGCAAATATTGGTGTGAGAGCTAATTCAATCAAGGAAACACTGCATGTTGGTGAAGGGCATATTGAAGAAGGATCAGCCGAGTGGTTCTTGTGGGAGAACAACTCCATTTGGCTCACTAACTTCACACACCATCAGGCTTCCAAGCAGCTCTCAAGGAAACTCAGTTTTCACACTCTAGGCCTAGTGCCCTTTGAGTGCATTATCTAGGAATGAACCTGGTAGAGCATCCCACACAATCGAATGCTCCACATGCGGGTTTCACATGCCACCAACTCCACATTCTCAGGCAACTTCAGCGCCACAGCCGTTTTCAGATAGCCCTCAATGCGAAGGGTCTAGACGCAAATATTGGTGTGAGAGCTAATTCAATCAAGGAAACACTGCATGTTGGTGAAGGGCATATTGAAGAAGGATCAGCCGAGTGGTTCTTGTGGGAGAACAACTCCATTTGGCTCACTAACTTCACACACCATCAGGCTTCCAAGCAGCTCTCAAGGAAACTCAGTTTCACACTCTATGCTTAGTGCCCTTTGAGTGCATTATCTAGGGATGAACCTGGTAGAGCATCCCCACACAAACGAATGCTCCACATGCGGGTTCCACATGCCACCAACTCCACATTGACAGGCAACTTCAGCGCCACAGCCGTTTTCAGATAGCCCTCAATGCAAAGGGTCTAGACGCAAATATTGGTTTGAGAGCTAATTCAATCAAGGAAACACTGCATGTTGGTGAAGGGCATATTGAAGAAGGATCAGCCGAGTGGTTCTTGTGGGAGAACAACTCCATTTGGCTCACTAACTTCACACACCATCAGGCTTCCAAGCAGCTCTCAAGGAAACTCAGTTTTCACACTCTATGCTTAGTGCCCTTTGAGTGCATTATCTAGGAATGAACCTGGTAGAGCATCCCACACAAACGAATGCTCCACATGCGGGTTTCACATGCCACCAACTCCACATTCTCAGACAACTTCAGCGCCACAGCCGTTTTCAGATAGCCCTCAATGCAAAGGCTCTAGACGCAAATATTGGTGTGAGAGCTAATTCAATCAAGGAAACACTGCATGTTGGTGAAGGGCATATTGAAGAAGGATCAGCCGAGTGGTTCTTGTGGGAGAACAACTCCATTTGGCTCACTAACTTCACAAACCATCAGGCTTCCAAGCAGCTCTCAAGGAAACTCAGTTTTCACACTCTATGCTTAGTGCCCTTTTGAGTGCATTATCTAGGATGAACCTGGTAGAGCATCCCACACAAACGAATGCTCCACATGCGGGTTTCACATGCCACCAACTCCACATTCACAGGCAACTTCAGCGCCACAGCCGTTTTCAGATAGCCCTCATGCAAAGGCTCTAGACGCAAATATTGGTGTGAGAGCTAATTCAATCAAGGAAACACTGCATGTTGGTGAAGGGCATATTGAAGAAGGATCAGCCGAGTGGTTCTTGTGGGAGAACAACTCCATTTGCTCACTAACTTCACACACCATCAGGCTTCCAAGCAGCTCTCAAGGAAACTCAGTTTTCACACTCTAGGCTTAGTGCCCTTTGAGTGCATTATCTAGGAATGAACCTGGTAGAGCATCCCACACAAACGAATGCTCCACATGCGGGTTTCACATGCCACCAACTCCACATTCACAGGCAACTTCAGCGCCACAGCCGTTTTCAGATAGCCCTCAATGCGAAGGGTCTAGACGCAAATATTGGTGTGAGAGCTAATTCAATCAAGGAAACACTGCATGTTGGTGAAGGGCATATCGAAGAAGGATCAGCCGAGTGGTTCTTGTGGGAGAACAACTCCATTTGGCTCACTAACTTCACAAACCATCAGGCTTCCAAGCAGCTCTCAAGGAAACTCAGTTTTCACACTCTATGCTTAGTGCCCTTTGAGTGCATTATCTAGGAATGAACCTGGTAGAGCATCCCACACAAACGAATGCTCCACATGTGATTTTCACATGCCACCAACTCCACATTGACAGGCAACTTCAGCGCCACAGCCGCTTTCAGATAGCCCTCAATGCAAAGGCTCTAGACGCAAATATTGGTGTGAGAGCTAATTCAATCAAGGAAACACTGCATGTTGGTGAAGGGCATATTGAAGAAGGATCAGCCGAGTGGTTCTTGTGGGAGAACAACTCCATTGGCTCACTAACTTCACACACCATCAGGCTTCCAAGCAGCTCTCAAGGAAACTCAGTTTTCACACTCTATGCTTAGTGCCCTTTGAGTGCATTATCTAGGAATGAACCTGGTAGAGCATCCCACACAAACGAATGCTCCACATGCGGGTTTCACATGCCACCACTCCACATTCAAGGCAACTTCAGCGCCACAGCCGTTTTCAGATAGCCCTCAATGCAAAGGCTCTAGACGCAAATATTGGTGTGAGAGCTAATTCAATCAAGGAAACACTGCATGTTGGTGAAGGGCATATTGAAGAAGGATCAGCCGAGTGGTTCTTGTGGGAGAACAACTCCATTTGGCTCACTAACTTCACACACCATCAGGCTTCCAAGCAGCTCTCAAGGAAACTCAGTTTTCACACTCTATGCTTAGTGCCCTTTGAGTGCATTATCTAGGAATGAACCTGGTAGAGCATCCCACACAAACGAATGCTCCACATGCGGGTTCCACATGCCACCAACTCCACATTGACAGGCAACTTCAGCGCCACAGCCGTTTTCACATAGCCCTCAATGCAAAGGCTCTAGACGCAAATATTGGTGTGAGAGCTAATTCAATCAAGGAAACACTGCATGTTGGTGAAGGGCATATTGAAGAAGGATCAGCTGAGTGTTCTTGTGGGAGAACAACTCCATTTGGCTCACTAACTTCACACACCATCAGGCTTCCAAGCAGCTCTCAAGGAAACTCAGTTTTCACACTCTATGCTTAGTGCCCTTTGAGTGCATTATCTAGGAATGAACCTGGTAGAGCATCCCACACAAACGAATGCTCCACATGCGGGTTCCACATGCCACCAACTCCACATTCACAGGCAACTTCAGCGCCACAGCCGTTTTCACATAGCCCTCAATGCAAAGGGCTCTAGACGCAAATATTGGTGTGAGAGCTAATTCAATCAAGGAAACACTGCATGTTGGTGAAGGGCATATTGAAGAAGGATCAGCCGAGTGGTTCTTGTGGGAGAACAACTCCATTTGGCTCACTAACTTCACACACCATCAGGCTTCCAAGCAGCTCTCAAGGAAACTCAGTTTTCACACTCTAGGCTTAGTGCCCTTTGAGTGCATTATCTAGGAATGAACCTGGTAGAGCATCCCACACAAACGAATGCTCCACATGCGGGTTTCACATGCCACCAACTCCACATTCACAGGCAACTTCAGCGCCACAGCCGTTTTCAGATAGCCCTCAATGCAAAGGCCTCTAGACGCAAATATTGGTGTGAGAGCTAATTCAATCAAGGAAACACTGCATGTTGTGAAGGGCATATTGAAGAAGGATCAGCCGAGTGGTTCTTGTGGGAGAACAACTCCATTTGGCTCACTAACTTCACACACCATCAGGCTTCCAAGCAGCTCTCAAGGAAACTCAGTTTTCACACTCTAGGCTTAGTGCCCTTTGAGTGCATTATCTAGGAATGAACCTGGTAGAGCATCCCACACAAACGAATGCTCCACATGCGGGTTTCACATGCCACCAACTCCACATTCTCAGGCAACTTCAGCGCCACAGCCGTTTTCAGATAGCCCTCAATGCAAAGGCTCTAGACGCAATATTGGTGTGAGAGCTAATTCAATCAAGGAAACACTGCATGTTGGTGAAGGGCATATTGAAGAAGGATCAGCTGAGTGGTTCTTGTGGGAGAACAACTCCATTTGGCTCACTAACTTCACACACCATCAGGCTTCCAAGCAGCTCTCAAGAAACTCAGTTTTCACCACTCTATGCTTAGTGCCCTTTGAGTGCATTATCTAGGGATGAACCTGGTAGAGCATCCCACACAAACGAATGCTCCACATGCGGGTTTCACATGCCACCAACTCCACATTCACAGGCAACTTCAGCGCCACAGCCGTTTTCAGATAGCCCTCAATGCAAAGGCTCTAGACGCAAATATTGGTGTGAGAGCTAATTCAATCAAGGAAACACTGCATGTTGGTGAAGGGCATATTGAAGAAGGATCAGCCGAGTGGTTCTTGTGGGAGAACAACTCCATTTGCTCACTAACTTCACACACCATCAGGCTTCCAAGCAGCTCTCAAGGAAACTCAGTTTTCACACTCTATGCTTAGTGCCTTTGAGTGCATTATCTAGGGATGAACCTGGTAGAGCATCCCACACAAACGAATGTTCCACATGCGGGTTTCACATGCCACCAACTCCACATTCACAGGCAACTTCAGCGCCACAGCCGTTTTCAGATAGCCCTCAATGCAAATTGTCTAGACGCAAATATTGGTGTGAGAGCTAATTCAATCAAGGAAACACTGCATGTTGGTGAAGGGCATATTGAAGAAGGATCAGCCGAGTGGTTCTTGTGGGAGAACAACTCCATTTGGCTCACTAACTTCACACACCATCAAGGCTTCCAAGCAGCTCTCAAAGAAACTCAGTTTTCACACTCTATGCTTAGTGCCCTTTGAGTGCATTATCTAGGAATGAACCTGGTAGAGCATCCCACACAAACGAATGCTCCACATGCGGGTTTCACATGCCACCAACTCCACATTCTCAGTCAACTTCAGCGCCACAGCCGTTTTCATATAGCCCTCAATGCGAAGGGTCTAGACGCAAATATTGGTGTGAGAGCTAATTCAATCAAGGAAACACTGCATGTGGTGAAGGGCATATTGAAGAAGGATCAGCCGAGTGTTCTTGTGGGAGAACAACTCCATTTGGCTCACTAACTTCACACACCATCAGGCTTCAAGCAGCTCTCAAGGAAACTCAGTTTTCACACTCTAGGCTTAGTGCCCTTTGAGTGCATTATCTAGGAATGAACTTGGTAGAGCATCCCACACAAACGATGCTCCACATGCGGGTTTCACATGCCACCAACTCCACATTCACAGGCAACTTCAGCGCCACAGCCGTTTTCAGATAGCCCTCAATGCGAAGGGGTCTAGATGCAAATATTGGTGTGA